>NC_089581.1:156969119-157269119 GCF_019320115.1 Miscanthus floridulus
TCCCCATCTCTCTCTCTCTCTCTCTCTCTCTCTCTCTCTCTCTTATTGTACTAATAGCACGCGAAAAAATGGGTCCCAAATGCAGCGTTAGCAGTAATAAACAATTTGGAGAGACAATCGTCAGCGATTTGATCCAAGAATTTCCGTATGTAATTGCCACATTTTGACTTCAAATCGTTTTCTTCCTCCCTGGTTCCTTCTCTTTCTTGGCGCGTTGAGAAGAGGACAGAAGAAATGGGGTTCATATCGGGAGTCATAATGGGGATGATCGTCGGCGTCGCCCTGATCGCGGGCTGGGCGCGCGCCATGGCTCGCCGCGCCGCCAAACGCAGCAACAAGGTAGGTGCAGCTGCATCATTCCGATTTGATCTATGCAATCTTGAAAAGTTTTGATCTTGATATCTCCGCCTCCAGTTATCGGGTCTTTGATTTTCTCTCTGATAGATTTGACAGTGGAAGATAAGCCTTTGGTTAGTAAATACAGATTGATTGTTAAAAGTGCGGTGTATATCTTCAATTTGGTGCAAACGGTTTAATTGACACAGCCTATGTGTTACATTTTCGTGTGTTCTCTGTTGTTGATTTGTGTCCAGCATGTAAAATGTATCTTGAAAGTGGACGCCGCTTCACTGCAATTTTGTTTCATCTGGGTTTATGGAATTAAATTTGTGCATCTTAGTTTGGGATAACTTTCAACATAGTGACACATTTTGAAACAGGCTGCGGATGTCAATGCACTAGGATCTCTCAACCGTGAAGACGTGAAGAAAATATGTGGAGAAAATGTTCCCCAATGGATATCATTTCCAGAATATGAACAGGTGAAATGCTACTTGACTTGATGTAGCTATAATCGTGAAACTGTAAAAATGCTGTTGCTGTATTGGCTATTTTGTAAATTTGACTATTTCTTGTCCCACGATATTCAATACCCAGAAGTTATCTAAATTTTATTGTTGTAACTCTTAGACAGAGCTTCGCAGAGAGAAAACCTTTTGCAGTCCATATATTTACCTCAGAACTCCTCAATGCATAAAACCTGGAAAATGAAACATCAACTGTTCCATCTGATGCAGTTGTCTCTCCTAGAGCTATGTCCCCTTGATTTGTTGCTTGCATGCTTCCCTTGATACATATTTTTTGTTTTCATTTCAGGTCAAATGGCTCAACAAACAATTGAGCAAGCTTTGGCCCTTTGTGGAAGAGGTAAGATGATCACTTTGGTTTTTGTCAGAAAACTTCATTATGGGGGCAAACAATTTAGAATGAAGTTACTCCCATTTTAGACATACAGATCTTACCATTTTGCTGCCAATAACTATCCTGATTCATAGTTGCATCTAATTATAGGCAGCAACCATGGTCATTAGGGATTCTGTCGAACCGATACTGGATGATTATCGACCACCAGGGATATCCTCACTGAAGTTCAGCAGACTCTCCCTTGGGACTGTTCCACCGAAAATAGAAGGTTGCTAAGACAAAATGCTGTCGATTTAACAGTTATATGCTCTCATAGGATCTCGCTGTGACATGCTATTTTGTGTTCAGGCATTCGGATTCAGAGTTTTAAGAAAGGGCAGATTACAATGGACATGGACTTCCGGTGGGGTGGGGATCCAAATATTATTCTTGCAGTCGAAACACTTGTTGCTTCGCTTCCCATTCAGGTTTGCAGATCGCCACAGGCCCGTGACCAAAAGGGATATTAGATTTAATTTCCCACATTTTTATAAACGAATGTTAATTTTTGTCGTTAAAGTACCTAAACGTATATAAAATAATTTACCACGTGGAACGATGTTGGTAATTACAGCTTAAGCAAACCAAGTAAAAATGGATCCTCTTAATTATATCCTTTTAGACTCCGTTACAATTGTTTGCCTGCAGTATAAGATTTTATGTTTGCACTTGTCTAAAAAAAACAGGAACTCATGTTTAAACTTCAATTTTTGTTTTCTCATCTTGCTAATTATTTTAACAATTCCTGTGTTTATTTGTATATACGTATACAGTTTAAGAACCTTCAGGTGTACACCATCATCCGTGTTGTCTTCCAATTGTCGGACGAGATACCATGCATATCTGCTGTTGTCGTTGCTCTTCTGGCAGAGGTGTGCTTCTTTTAGCTACTGAAACTCCTCTAGTCCTATGTTATCTAGTCTACGCTTTGATTTTTTTGAATTCTAGTTCAAAACACTTAGTTGTCAGAGATGTTGCATATGAGAGCAGTCTTTCTTTTGTTTCAATGTCAAGGAGACATGCTTTATTTCTTGTAATATATTTGTTTCTGAATTATGAGACACGTGGTTTCCCTGCAATTGCAGCCAAAACCGCGAATCGACTACATACTGAAAGCCGTGGGAGGAAGCCTGACCGCAATGCCTGGGCTTTCAGACATGATTGACGTATAAAATGAACTTTCCTTTCTTTTGTTTTCACCTTTGTTTCATTCCTATGTACAAATCTGAGAAGGAAAAAATAATCATATTTCCCCGTTATGTCTGTGTAGGATACAGTGGCGTCACTGATCACTGACATGCTCCAATGGCCACACAGAATCGTTGTTCCACTGGGTGGAGTTGACGTTGACGTCAGGTTAATATAATCTGATATTGTTAGAATCATGTGCATGAAGTTGTTTGATCTGTCTACTCGAAGAACTTGTTAGAATGACAGAAAGGTTATGGTGCGCTCTTGTGCAGCGATTTGGAGCTGAAGCCGCACGGGAAGCTCACGGTCACTGTGGTCCGCGCAGAATCCCTCAAGAACAAGGAACTCATCGGCAAATCCGACCCCTACGTGGTCTTGTTCATACGCCCGATGTTCAAGGAGAAGACCAGCGTCATTGACGACAACCTCAACCCTCGTTGGAACGAAACGTTCCATCTGATCGCGGAAGACAAGGAGACGCAGTTCCTAATTCTTGAGGTGCACACGAACTGATAAACCTCACTGCTTGTTTCCTTCCAGGTACTCCTAAGGCAAGGACTCATTTTTCTCTGGACCTTCAGGTGTTCGATGAGGACAACATGAAGCAAGACAAGAGGCTTGGCATCGCCAAGCTGCCCCTGAGCGACCTGGAGATGGAGACCGTGCAGGAGGTGAACCTGCAGCTGCTGTCGTCGCTGGACACGACCAAGGTCAAGGACAAGAAGGACAGGGGCGTGCTCAGCATCAAGGCAGGATCGATCAGTCTCGTCCTTTTCGTGTTCAGTTCAGTTGGCAGCAACAAATCCCTGGTTGTCTGACGTTCCTTTTGCAAGCTATATTGCAGGTGGTGTACCACCAGTTCACCAACGCAGAGGCACGGGAGGCCCTGGAGCTGGAGAAGCAGACCGTGGAGGAGCGGCGGAAGGTGAAGGGCGAGACGGGGGCCGTCAGCGGCGCCGCGGACGCGGCAAGCGGCATGGCGTCCACGGTCACCCACGTGGCCGGCACGGGCGTCGCGGCGGCCGGCACCGTTGCCGGCACGGGCGTCAGCGCGGCCGGCTCCGGCGTTGGGATGGTTGGCACGGGCATCGGCGCCGTGGGCTCCGGCATTGGCGCGTTCGGCAGTGGACTCCATAAGGCCGGCAAGTTCGTCGGCCGGACTGTCACGGGACCCTTCAGCAGCGCTAGGCGCAGCGCCAGCAGCGTCCCCGACGTCGTTGACGAGTGACGAAACTAGCCTAGCAGCTGCTAGTTTGTTATATTATTAGATTGTCCACAGCTCCTTTAGGCTTTGCTTCGATGTCACATGCAGTCAGACGTGTTTAACACAACTTTTATAACGTGCTTCTGGTTTAGCTTTTGCTTTGGTTATAAGACACAGCTGATTCAGGGTATCAATGAGATAAGATGAAGCACTGACAATGCTTAACAGACCAGGAAACGACTAACGCCAGCAGCGTAAATAGCACTCTTTATTGACAATGAACGTAGTGGAATGTTTAGCCTTGAATACAGTGCTTATTTATATCCAACACACCACCAATCGGCAACTACTTATTAGCATCATACAAGGGTGATATCACGCCATATTTATTGCCAACTACCCCAAGAATCCTCTGCATAGCTAAGGAAGGAAAAATGATGCTGTTCGTCCCATGCTTAAACAAAGGGACTGAGGTTTATGATCCATCCGAGACAACAGATGAAAAAATGATTTGTTCTGGGAACAAAGGCCACCAAAGATAGATTTTACATCGGCTACAATAAATACAAATGTTGGGACGAGCTCAATCTTCCTCCTCACGAATCAGTGCGAAGGAGAATGGGGCGAACTTGTAACCGTCACCTTCATAGAACTTGTTCTGGAACTCCACCCAGTGAAGCCTCAGCGCGTGAAGGAATGCACTCAGGGTCTCCATAACAAGCAAGACACCAACCGTGGCAAAGACGAAGACGATACCACCGAGAATAAGGGCGAAAACATTGTTAAGCCTACAAGAAACAATTGCATTTCAGAAAGTGCCAAAATGTTTATTTTAATGGCTCGAGAGACTTGTTTGCTTACCCCCATGCCATTAGTAGTACTTTATCGTAGAATACAGTGGACAACTCGGAGTGTGCAAGACTGAAAGGAGAATATCCATAGCTCGTTAGTAGCCAGTGAGGTAAAAAAAATGACTTGTTTGGCTGCACTCCAATGCACCTATGTGGATTAGGGTGCAGCCAAACAAGCCCTAGGAAGTATGGGACTGTGCATAGGTGAGGCTGTGTAAATACTAAATAAATATACTGCTTAAATTAGCATTACCTCAGAGCCCAAAGACGAAGGTATGAAGCTGTGTTTGAGACTGCACCAAGAACAAATTCGATCGTGTGAATCATTTGGTGAACAAAAACTTCACTGAACTCAAACTCCTCATGGTCATGTGTGTCCTCATGATGTTCCCCCAACTCTGCTCCCACTGATTCATCAGTGCCCTGAAGCATAGCGTACTGGTGACCTTGATGCCTCTGATTGAAAAGAAATAGAAAAACAGTCAGTGTAAAAGTAAACTGCAGCCACAAAACATCAAGTCACCGATAGAATAATACTATTATGTAAACATACTTGCTGATGTTGCTTCTTCAATAGAAGAGGTTTTGGAATCAACATCCAAGGTACAGACACCAAAGCAAGCAGAAGTAGAACAAGCTGCATTGGAAAAGGTGAATGGTTAGGCATGATAGACCAGTCTGCCTCACAGAAGAGAACTTATCAACAATGAATATAGACCTGCAATGTCTTCTGGCCACTAAACAACTGGTTCTCACCAAGCTCATCTGTGGGACTAAGGAACATGTAGATCATAACATGGTATAGATCTGCTTTTGACCCCGTGCACCACTTAATAATAATGAGCAAGGACAGGTAACCAAATAAGCTGTTCAAGAAGATCAGCTGGGGAATGAACTGGTACCTGTTTCAAATGAGTACGTGGAAAAATCATAATCTATTGATTGTAACACGCTGTTAAAAGATCAACTGCTTCTTCACAATTGTTGTAGATCCTCATCTCAAAATGGAATGTCGTATTGTCTGATAAAATAAAAGGTGAATAAACTTACCACACATTAAGGCTGTTCCTGAAAAATTTTGCATTGAAGTAACTAATCACAATCCCAAGGTTCATTTGTGCAACTCCAAGAAGAATCGACATCTTCATCTTCAGTGAATTGAGAAACGGCAGCTCGCTGCGGCTACCATGCCAGACAGGGTCCACACCAAAAGGGTATGCATCTCTTACCTTAATTAGTCCATCAGTAGTAGCATCACTATGACCAAAAGTGGGGAAATTAATTAGCCAGATAAATGTGCAATTTTATAAATAAATAAATAAACATAGGTTTCTTTATATCATTTTCCTTACCTACAAGAAGGATCACGGCATTCATAGGCAGATTTACCGAAAAGCCCAAATGGAACAGAGAAAAATTCATTGTATATTAATCCTGTGTAGATTGAAAAAATTGCCATCATCAAAATTACATAACGCCCACCAAACATCATCTCCATTATGTCTCCAAGTTTCTGTGACCAAAAAAAGAGATGTAACGGCAGCTTTAACAAAGAAATTATTAACAAAACTACGTCCTCTCATATCCCAGATTCTTAAGTAAAAAAAAAATTCTTGGGGAATAGAGCTAAAGGTTTCAACTCCAAAACAGGTCGTAGAATTTTAGTACTACAGACACACAGATAAGTGAAGCAAAATGCAATCAAGACTAGTGGACAAACCTGTGAAGCTAGTTTCTTCTCCCGGATTATCAGATAAAGTGTTGCAAGTAACAAGCAAATTCCATGGCCCCAATCACCAAACATGACAGCAAATAAGAAAGGGAAAGTCACAATGGTGAATACTCCAGGATTTGCTTCTTGATATTTGGCCACACTGTACCACATGGAACACAGCATTAGCACTTATCCACCTTACAGTATTGAGCCAAACCTCAAATGACATGAATTCCACTTATTTATAATTAAAAAAATAAGCAGTCCATGTTAGCCTTTGTCTAAGGAAGTAATTTGTGTTTCTAAAACATAAAGGATTGATTTTGACAGAAACATTAAGCAAATAACTGTGAATTCTAACCTTGATCAACAATCGCTACGCATATCCAAATAAAAAATTGTTAAGAAAAATATACTTTTGACACAACAGTTCGTTAGCATTAGTTACGCAAAAAATATTCACTATCATTTATGCCACTTGTCCCATGTGAGGTAAACTGCAAGGGTAGTTAGAAAACATACCCATACGCATCAACAATTTCCTGGAACGCTGTAGTAAATTTATTTGTCTGGAAATATGTTGGAGGAGATTCTTTTGTGTTGAGAACTTGAAATATTGAGCCAACTTGGGATTTGCTATCAACAGTAGCACGCTGGAGAGCATCTTGAATCTGCAGAGATCCATTGTAAACCATTCCCATTCGAATGTCAAAAGGGGAATCAAGAAGGCAGCCAGGAAAACATAGAGAATGCACATTTTAACTACCTGAACGCTTGCAAAAACTGGACTCCAGCCCTCAGCAACTAGGCATTTCTTCGTAACATCAACGCTCAGCATGTTCAAGGTGTGATAAATTGCTTTTTCCTTCTTCGCCTGTAGCATTGATTTTGAAATTTAGTAATGATAATGAAACTGTGATATGAGATAAATAGAATGCAAAGTAAAGCAATATAAGTAACTTTAAAACGTAAAATTTCATCAAATTCATGGAGATAACAAGTGAAGATTACCAGATGGTTCCACTGTTCAAAATCAAAGGCAATATTTTTTAGTATACTGTCACGATGAGCTAAACCCATGTCAATTGTTGCCTTCAACTCTGAGATCTTCCCAGATACCTATAAGATCATAAAATTCAGATCATATCATAGGTTTAAATACTGATACAGGAAAAGACTCTCCTATTAGTGCCCCCCTCAGCATTAATTCAAAACTCTTAAAAATGCAAGCACAGCCAGCAAATTATTTTTGAGCAATTGACAACACTTAGGTAATAAAATGTTCACCTTGTATTGAAAATGCTTACATGCAATCTTAAGACTAAGGCAGAGTCATTTGTGAGTGGAACTAAGTATCCAACGTGACCATTCCAGTAGCATCACAACAGGATTTAATTGCACACTCATATCACATGCAAGGCACATATCCAAAAGGACATTGTTCTTCACATGCCGAATTTGCTAACTTGAATTTCTAGTTCACAAGAATCTAAACCACGTAACACAACATCAGAAGTTATCATCTACCACAAAGAACTCAATAAGGAATATCAACAAATATCGTATCTCAAGTGCTGACCTCCTGAACAGCATGAAGTTGTTTGCTAGCATCTTCTGGAAACGGGTAACGGTTCGCATTGAAGGCATCACATATCTTCAGAATTTTGGTTTTTGCCCTCTCTCCAGAGTAGAATATAACAAATGCATTCTTCGTTACCTGCATAACCATACAAAAGGTTGGCAGATAAGTCCAAGCAAAGAATAAACACCAAGCTTAAAGTTAGAACAGAACAATTAGGGTGCTGATAAATGAGAAATATTATCAAGTGTAGCAATCATCACTCATGAATTAATCACTTAAATACCAAAATAGTCATAAAGTCATAAGTATCAGTGTTACTGCAATCAGAATTGTCCAAGTATTTGTACTGAGTTGCCTGCCATTACGTTTGGTACAAAGAATAGTTATATTGATATCATTCAGAATTTTCTTGCTAACTGTGCATATAAATAAGAACCATTATCAATGTAGATATTTTGAAAGGGTCAGGAACGAAAAAATTCCAAAATAATTTAAAAAAATAAAAAATGCTAGAAAATATGTGCCAACCTTCTCCCCAGAAACTGGATCAGTGACGGGCTCATCAACAGGCTCTTGCCTAAGGAAAATATTACCCCTTGTGGCACGGAATAAGATCCTTTCAAAAGCCATTGCCTTTTCCTTTGGAACAAGGCCACTCAATGAGCCAAGCTTCACTTGTTTTGATGGATCAGTTGACATCTCCTAAAAGAATACAACCAATGTGTCAATATCTTATTAAAAAGGAATATGATAAAAAAGATAAGATGAGAAGGAGGGTGGTGCTGCTTTATTATCAAAACAATCATTTTACCTGTTCCAACAGAGGGCTCTCCAGTGAAGTTTGACCAGATTGGTTTGCCTCCATTTCCCTTTGTTGTGCTGCAGCAGTTCTTTGAGCTGAATAGAAAAATTCAGCTGCCTGAAAAAAAAACAATTAATTAGAAGCTTGGTGCCAGACATTGCACGGGTACCTTGGCCACTATACTGAAGTTGTAGAATGAGAACAGGGTGAGAAGGGAAACTGGCTCTCTAAATTAGTTCATTAATAGGGTGACATCAAAACATGTATATACAATCAAATGACAAAACAATATCCTGCTCATTAATAAATTTATGCATCCAATGTGTTGCTAGGTGAACAATATTGATTGTCAACATGGGAAAATAATTGGAGCTTAGATATTAGAGCACAAAGGAGTGTTTCCTCCATTGAATTGCCATATCACTATGGAGGTAACTGAGGCAACAGATGTAGCTGGCAATACTCAATGAGGACTAGCAGCAAATGATTACATAGAAACATATAAAATAAAGCAAAAGAACAGGGTGAAGAACCAATTCGTAGTAGCTAGAACTAACGCAATTCAAACCAAAGGAAATGGCACATATTTGTGCAGAGTGATTCACAGGGAATGAAATTAGCAACAAAAAGAAACAAAATATATAATGGGCCCGACCTACTCCTCTATTTGATACACATATCATGATGCCAAAATATGCATCAAAGGTATATTCGATCCAACAGAATACTTTCAGAAAGTTATACCTTTTGGAGAACAGTATGGTACTCTAATAGCTCACTGTAGGTCCTCTGTAACTTTTCATTGTTTGCATTAACTTCAGTTAGCTCAGCTTCCAGTTCTCCAAGCTTTATCTGTTATTAGGCAGTGTTAAAACATCAACTCAAGATTTATTGTGCATGGTCAGGGAGCATCCCATTGACTAACATACCTCCAAGTCATCAAAATCCAGATGAGTTTCATTTAGTTGTGCAGGAGAGGTTGTTATGTCAGCTTTTGACATCTGCTCCTTAAAAAACCTCAAATTACGAGCCATTTCGCTACACCTTTTGATCTGTAAGTAGAGTAGAACAACAAACATAACATGGAAAACCATATTAGACACATGTGTAAATAATCCTAATTGCACTTTATATAGTGAATAAATAAAAAGTGAGGTCAACTATGGTTTAGAAAAATGCCAAGTTTATATAGCTTGTCAAGGTTACGCCCTAATTTATCATAAGGAAAGGGGTTAATTTCATTAATAGCGAAAGAGAGTCAGCAATGAGAAGGGACTGCATATTGATGACGATTTCAAGTTAATGTTAAGGCAAAATTAAGACAAAATTGATGCCAAGGTAACTGGAGTATGTACCTGGGCAGCATATGTTCGTTGAAATGGGCTCTTCTCTGCATTAAGCTGTGGTGAAAAACAGTAATCAGATTAACAGTAAAACCAACAGGTATGTACCTAGAGCAGACATCAAAAGCACACCATCACGATCAGCTAATGAAGCACAATAGCATACCAACGTGGGAACTGTAACTTTCATTGACTATGGGAAATTCTACATATGCGAGATAATTCCCAACAACAAACATTCATATGCTAATTCTGGGCTCCGACTACAACCAATCACACCAATGTTCCCCAATTTTGTAATGCCGACAGGAAACCCTCTCTAACTCCCAGGAAGCCCCGATCACAAAGTACTACTTATCACCTAGCCACTATCTTAGATCGAAATCGAAAGGGGATCCAGCTTCGGAGCAAGTGGGATCGCCCGCCCCCCACGAGAAACCTAAAACTACCTTAAGCCTGGAACTGCCTAATCGAAGGGAAAAGCAGGGGCAGGCGGCCTTACGTCTTTGAACTGGAGGAGGCCGAGGTCGCCGAGGTAGGAGACGGTGAGGTGCGCGGACTCAGCGGGTATGATGACCTGCACCAGCTGCATCGCCTCTGACCGCATCAGATCCATTGACGGGCAGCAGCCGCCTCCGCCACAACGCGCCATGGCTAGCGTGCGCGCGTGCCCCGCCGGGTCAGCAGCCGACGCGCTGCTCCTCCGTCAGATCCCAGGAGATCCGACGAGGTGTTTCTGATCGGAATCGCGCGGGCGGAGAGGATCTCCGGCGGGTCCGGCGGTGGCCTGATCGGTTCCTCGCGTCGTGAGGAGGTGAGCGAGGGGGGAGGTAGAGACAGCCCCGGGCGGTGGACCATGTGGGTATTATGCGGAGACGTGGCGGGGCCGAGCACCGATTGGGACTCTGACCCGTGGGGCCCAGGTGACAGAGTTCGGATCTGGGTGCTTGTGAATTGCGATTTGGGATTTTGTTTGCCTGCGGCGATGAAGAAGAGTGTGGATTTCGCGGGGAAGATTGTGATTAGGCTACCCGGGCCAGGTACGTAGCCGTGGCCTGTGGATGAGAAAAGAGTTCTCCTTGGGGTTGCGTTCGGTTAGTCCGGCAGCCCCTGAAAAGTATACAAATTAGCGCGTGTTTAGTTTGGTGAATTTGGGAATTGGGCTACTGGAGCACTTTCGTTTTTATTTGGCAATTAGTGTTCAATCATAGACTAATTAGGCTCAAAACGTTCGTCTCGTAATTTCCAACCAAACTGTGCAATTAGTTTTTTTTCTACATTTAATGCTCCATACACGTATCGCAAGATTCGATGTGATGTGTACTGTAGCACTTTTTTGGGAATTTAGGGTTCAACTAAACACGCGCTTACTAACCAATTCCACCTGCAATCGTTCCGGGCACTGAATCCACGACAAACGAGCGTGCCTTGGTTGGTTTAAGTGTTAGCCCGGTCGGTATTAATTGAGGCGAGGCGTGGGCCATCATAACTCTATAGCCTTCATATGGGCTTATATTTGAGCCCACATAGACGAGACCCAAATAGCCATGGAGACGTACAACTTATATAGCGGCTTAGTTTAAAGCGTTATAAACTGGTCTCGTGGGTTTTGCTTTGTATAAGTTTGGGAAAAAAAACCTAAGGCCCCTTTCTAGCATGCAAACAAATTTTACAAAAAATTTGCCTAAAATGAATTCAACTAGCAAGATGGTTTATTCAAATAGCTCAGGTAGCTCGCTTTATTTATCATTATAAGATTTTATTCTTTTAAGTGAACAAGTAGTTTTAAAATAGTTTTGTTCATTTGTTTGGTTGTTATTGTGTTGTCCTCATGCTTTCTCGCTATATCTAGGGTCGATCAATTCTTGGTTTAAAGATTGGATTGTTTTTCCATAGCTCTAGCGACTTCCATCTTTATCCTGTTTTTACATAATTTTGCAACATGCATTGTGAGAAATCAAGGTTGATGTGCCCTTGACTAAAGAATGATGACTCCAACTTTATTGTATTTGAGCTCCCTAAAATTAAACACTTTGTAAATTTCGCCCTCAACTCACAAACATGCATGCACGCTCAACACTTGCTATCTGTACAGACGCCCCTCTTCCATGGTTTCCCTAGGCCTGGGCGTTTGGTCTGGCCGAACTGAATTGATAGGTTCTTGAGTCAATTTGAAAGTTCGGTCATCTAAAAACGGAGATCAATCGGTTAGTTCTAAAACTTAGGACTAAGCAAATTCAGTCTCGATTAGTTCAGTTCGGTCTCGGTCATCGAACTAACTTGACTAGACAAAAACAATAAGTAGCATAATTTGTAGAAAAATTGATAATATTTTTTCTATTTAAGGCAAAAAATGAAAATACAACATATAGATTAAATAAAGTGATAAGAGTGATAGTTGATATAAATTCACTACACCACTAATAATAATATAAAGTACACACTATGTTAACAAAATCCAAATGTTCAGTTAATTCGGTTGGCATATAACCGAGCTAACCATAAAAAGTTCAGGTAGTATGGACTCGGGATTGAACTAGTAGTAGTAACCGAAAACTTCGGTCTCGATCTCAATTTGTTCAGTTTGGTCTTCAGTCTTCGATCAATTATGCCCATGCCTAGTTTTCTCCTCCTCTCGCCTGATTTTGCCCCTTCTGCTAAGATTTCAAGGTTTAGGAAACTAACAATTGGAACTATTCGAATTGGACAAAATAGAGCTTATTGCTAAATATTCTGTTCACTTGGCATGCCTGTTGATTTACCAAGTTATTTTTATGAAGCTTTTGGAGATGCTCTAACAATTGAAAGCCATTAGAGAAAGACAAACAAAGACCTCCTATTCGTTTATGCACTTGGCATAGTCATTGGTTTAGCAAGTGATTTTGAAATCTCATTCCATTTGGTTCCAGTTACACAGTTACATATAGTAGTCGTACGTAATTTCTATGCATCATGGTTTAGCGCTGTTTAGTAATACTTCCTCCATCCTAAATTATAGTTTATTTCAACTTTCTTGCAATATCAAAACATCGATCAAGTTTATATATAAAATAATAACATTTAAAAAAATCGATCTGCGGTGGCTAGGCAGGCCTCGGATATTACGGCTTCAGAAGATCTTCTCACGCAGATCGAGAAAACCTCCGAACGTTTGTCCACCCATACACAGCGGCACCGTAGCTCCGTAAGATGAGCTAGCCATAGACTTGTGCTTTGGATGTGGGACAGACGAGGGAGTTTTTTTCCCCACCCCAGTCATTGTAGCCGAGGACACGAGAGTGAGTCCCTCAGGACTCGAACTCTGACCACCCCAGAGAGGTACTGAGCCTGCACTAACCACTCGGTCAGTCAGCTGTTCCCAAATAATAACATTTATGATATCAAATAAGTATCATTAGATTCGTCGTTAATTATATATTTATAGTATATACCTATTTGATGTCATAAATTTTCGTAATTTTTAGGACGGTTACGCCTAAGAGGGGGGTAAATTAGACAACTTAAAATTCTACTTCTAACTATGGCTTCTAATTTTTACCTTAGTAAAATCTATGCAAGAAAGTAATCTATCTAAATGTGCAACCTATTGGACTACAAATTAAACACTAGCAAATTCATTAGTCTAATTTGGTTGTGTTGATCATCAAACACTAAAATCCAAAGTAAATGGGCCTAGGATCCATTTTCCTTACTATGGCATATGAATGATAAATGATAATTGATCACTCAGAGTACTCTTTTCTATGGCATTAGCATGATTAAATAGATATTAGAGAAATAATTCCTAAGTTATTCTTAATTATAAGTCAAAGCATACGTTGATTAGTGCAATTACACTTAATAATCATGGCTAAGATTAACTTGATATCTACACATATGGGATATTACTAAGGAAAATCAAGAACAGAGCATGATTTCCTTCATAACTAGATCCTACTTGACCTATATTCGGGGAGTGGATTACAAAGGACTCAACGAGAGTGTCACATCCGCGATCTACCATATGGCCCGAAATATAGGGTGCATCCGTAGGTAAACAACGTATAAGCACCACACTTACACAATGTTGACCACTCACCTCGTGTACATTAGAGCGAGCGCTATACAAACTTATGCTTGAATATAATGATAATCTAGCTATACTAAGCATATAATCAAAGTAGACGATGAACATGATAACTAGGAACGTGAACAATATTAAGAACAATGTCATATCAATTGTAGCAAACATATGAAATATGAAAGATACAAGAGAGGATACAGGGGCTATACCAAGCCACACTCGTGATAAGATCATGAATCCAAGCGAAGCTTACCTCCCTCTAGATCTAACCTAGCTAGCTATGCCCTAGAATATTGTGGAGCTCTGAGGATGATCAGGGTTTGATCTCTTGATTGATTGATGCAATTATTGATTGATGATCTCTGGGGGGTGGCAGGGGCTGATATATATAGGAGAGATCATCAATCTTGAGCCTTTGGATCAAACCGACTTAAAGCAAAGGCGTAGATGCAATCCCTAAGGCGGTGGAGAACCGACCTCACAAAGTGAGGTTGACATGTGGGCCCCTTGGGCTAGCCGGCCTGCAGGTGGGGACGGCCAGCGACGTCTTGCCCTCTGCTTTGGTGGTTCGCCTTCTGGTGCCTTCTAGAGTCTTCTAGAGTTGTTTTCGTCGCGTATAATTACGATTAATTCCGACGTTTGGGTCCACCTTGACGTTTTTCTAGACAATCCCTGCAGAAAATATAGATCCACCAAAACTTGTGAAATTTGTTAGTTTAAACCCCTAAACCTATGTTGGTGATCATATTCATGCATTATTTTGACGGTTTGTGATGGGTGTTAACTACCATCAACAATAAGTAAAGTTTATTTTTTTGTTCTGCAGAACCATCTCTAAATGTTGATACAAGACATCTCGAGAAGCTTATTGGTATATTTAACGTACACAGATAAATCCGCAAGCGCACGAATACCGCCGTAGCTTTCACCCGGAAGTATTACAAGTATCGTATCCACATGGAAACGTATGAGACTAACTACGGTCTAACTCAACTAGGGGTAGCAACAAGGTTAAGATAAATAGGAGCGTAAAGATAAAAACTAAGGTTGTCTAGTTCTGACTTGGGTAAGCTATATCTTCTACTATTCAACTAAGGACATTACTTAAGGAAAGACACCAACAGAGGATGCTTCCCGTAGTAACCGTGTCCTACTTGCCCTACAAATAGGAGGTGGACTACAGAGGATTCAATGAGGCTATAAGAGTCACCCTCGCGAGCTACCACCGATCTAGAATGTAGGATGCATCCACAAGTAACCAGAGTCTAAGCACCATGCTTACACTATAATTACTATTTTACTCTTCCCGGATAAAGAATAAAGCACTCAAACAAGCTGTGAACCTAATGAATAATATAAACAAGAAGCATACTTGAATTAGAAGTTGATTACCAGAGAAATCATAGAGGCAAGCTTAGATAAAACTTGGATCCACTGAGGTACAAGCCATAGAGAGAGCACCGATAAACCGGCATCTCCTCCAAACTCTTCCCTCACTCTCCATCTCACTATTATTTACAAGACTAGATCTCATGGAGGACTAATCTTCTCTTAATAGCTGGCTCTGATCTTGAAGATATGAATTAGGATTTTGGGGATCTACTGAGGGAGGGGGGTAGGGGCTGATATATACAGGTCGGAGCATCAATTCTGAGCCCTTGGATCAAATCGACTTGAATAAACGGCAAAGATTGGATCTCAATGGCGTTAGGAAACTGACTTTCAAAGCAGAGGCTGACTAGTGGGACCCACAGGCTGGCTGGCCTATAGGTGGGGTCGGCCGGCCCCACATGGCAGTCCCTCGGGGTTTGCTTCAGTGGAGGGCCTCCTGGAGTCTTCTAGAATCTTTCCACGCTGTTTACGCGGTGGAATTCCATAATTTCCTTTGACGAATAGGTCCCCCTTGATGATTTTCTAGATAAACCCTGTTGAAAATATAGATTCACCAAAACTCATGGAATTGATTAGTTTAAATCCCTATACCTATGTTTGGTGATGGAATTAAGTAAAAATGCAGGTTATGTTGACGGTTTATAATTGGTGTTAGTGACCGTCAACAAAGCTAAAAAGGCAAAGAACATTTGTTTCTTGATCTTTTCTTTTATACCATAAGAAGTTGTACATGGGTTGTAATTGATATATCTATGTGGGTTGTAACTGCTAAATTCTAGGACATATTAGGGTTGTAAACTATGTTTTTTGTTGAAATGGGCAAAATGTTTTCTATGAAGAAGTGTGGGTTGCCACATCATCAAACTGGTGTTGCCGCATCATCGCAAACGTGACTGTCACCTCACCACACACGTTTCTACCAAGTCATTGTGCATGTGTCGCCACGCCATCGCTCACGTGCTACCATGTAAATGCACATGAGAATGCCACGTGTCAACTAGGAAATTGTACACGTGTCGACCTCCCCATCATACATGTGTCGACCTCTCCATCATACATGGGTCTACTGGACCGTCAGCTAAAACAGTTTAGTGATGGGGGCTAAATCGTCATGTTTGTAAATTTATCTATGATGGAATATGCCAAATCATCATTGTGCAACAAATGTGACACTACAAAGGTGACGAATAGAATTTCGTCATAACTTTGTCATAGATATGTTTCAATGACATTATTGGCCTTTACTATGACAAAAGTAAATTGTCTTAGAAGTGGACTTTTTTAGTAGTGTATTATTGTCACTATCACTTGGGATAGACTTTTTGTTATCTCGTGCCATAAGGCACACATGTGAAGTGCTTGATGATGAGTGCTTGTGCCCTCGCCTCTTTGTGATGGTCTTCTTCTTCACTTGAAGAATCATCCCAGGACCTCATTGATGTGAGGGCTTTGTCCTTACACACCTTCTTTGTCTTGGGTGTGGGCTTATTTGGACAAACTTCAACAAAGTGCATTTTCTCGCCGCATCCATAATATCCTTTCTTTCTTTGCTAATTTCTTTGATTGGTGAATATAAAATCTTGAATTTAGATGGGCACACCCTTGACATTGAGATTTTGGATCATCTTCTCCACCTTGTTAATAAGTTTGATTGATTCTTCATCAAGGTCAGAGGTGGAGGAGGAAGATTGATCATCATCTATTGAATCGTCATCCTCATCATCTATTGAATCGTCATCCTCATCATCATCATCCTCCTCATCATCATCATCTTCTTCACTTGAGGAGCTTGAGCTTGAGCTTGTCTCAACTTACTTGCCCTTCATCTTCTTATGCTCATCACATGTGAGAGTTTTGCTTTTGCTTGATGAAGAGGCTTCTTCTTGACCCATCTTGCGTGACATCTCAAATGCCACTATCTTGCCAATCACCATGGCTGGGGTCATGTTGCTCAAGTCATCCATGTTGTGGAGGATGGTGATAATGCTTGCATACTTCTTTTGTGGTAGCACAGAGATGATCTTCCTCACGATGTCTACATCATCTAGCTTTGTTAATCCTATTGAATAAAGCTTATTGATAATTAGATTCAAATAAGAATACATATCACGAACAAGCTCATCATCATTCATTTTAAAGGAATCATAATTTTGTTTAGCTAGATAATATTTTTGCTCACGGACATTACTTGTGCTGTCATGGAGCTCTTCAATTTTAACCAAATTTCATGTGCTGTATTGAGCGATGGGTGCTGATGGTATCCCAATCAAGGCGTGGAGATGTCTCGGGGGATATAGCTATAGTATGGCTAACCAAGATGTTCAACAATATCTTTCGATCGAACAAGATGCCTAAGAATTGGAGAAGAAACATATTGCTACCATATATAAGAACAAGGGAGATATCCAAAGTTTTACTAATTATTAGGGAATTAAGTTGATGGGCCACACTATCAAGTTATTGGAGAGAGTCATCAAGCAGCGCCTGCGAGGAACGACGCAGATATCAACAAACCAATTTGGTTTCATGCCCAGAAGGTCAACCACAGAAGCAATCTTCTTAATAAGATAGGTTATGGAGCGGTTTAGATAGCAGAAGGACATCCACTTGGTTTTCATTGACTTGGAGAAGGCTTATGACAAGATACCAAGAAATATTATGTGGTGGTCTTTGGACAAACATAAAGTCCCATCAAAGTACATGACCCTCATCAAGGACATGTACAACAATGTTGTGACTAGTGTTCGAACAAACGATGGTAACAGAGATTACTTCCCAATTAAAATTGGACTTCATCAAGGGTCTGCCTTAAGCCCGTATCTCTTTGCCTTGGTAATGGATGAGGTTACCAGGAACAAACAAGGGTTATCCCTTGGTGTATGTTGTTCGTTAATGATGTAGTGTTTGTGGACGAAAGCCAGATGGGAGTAAATAGAAAACTAGAGTTATGACGGCAGACCCTTGAGTCTAAAGGTTTTAGATTGAACAGAACTAAAACCAAATACATGAGATGTAACTTTGGTGAAGTTGCACAGGAGGAGGTAGATGTGAGTTTAGAAGGTCAAGTAGTGCCTAAGAAGGATACCTTTTGGTATCTGGAATCGATGCTACAGAGGGATGGGGATATTGATGCAGACGTTAGCCATAGAATCAAAGCAAGGTGGATCAAGTGGCGACAAGCTTCTGGCATTCTCTATGACAAGAGGGTACCACATAAGCTAAAAGGCAAGTTCTACAGAACGGCGATTAGACCGGCTATGTTGTATGGAGTAGAATATTGGCCTACAAAGATTCAACATGTTCAACAACTGAGTGTTGCAGAAATACATATGTTGCGATGGATTTGCGATCACACAAGAATGGACCGAGTTCAGAACGATGATATATGTGATCATCGAGAGGTAGCACCAATTGAAGAAAAGCTTGTCCAACATCAGTTGAGGTGGTTTGGCCATATCCAAAGGAGACCTCTAGAGGCACCAGTGCATTGTGGAGTCCTAAGCCAAGCTAATAATATGAGAAGAGGTAGAGGAAGACCAAAATTGACATGGGGGGAGGTAATAAAAAGAGATTTGAAAGCTTGGGATATACCTAGAGATCTATGTTTGAATAGAAGTACTTGGAAAGCAGCTATTGAAGTGTCTGAACCGTGACTTGGAAATCTTGGTGGGTTTTAACTCTAGCCTACCCCAACTTGCTTAGGACTGAAAGGCTATGTTGTTGTTGTCGTTGTTGTATTTAGGTTGAACACTTGGTTAAAGACATTCATGCTAAAAGATTCAAACAAATAATTTTTAACTCTAGCATTGAAATTCATTTCTTTTTCTTCACTCTTAGTGGGTTTATCGAGGATTTTTAATGGGTTTCATCCCATCACGGGTGACTCTCCAAACACCTCAATCAACTAACAAGCCATTCTAACTTTATAGTAGGGGAAACTAGTGCCATCAAAGTGTGGAGATCCAGAGGTATCCATTCCAACCGCTCTAAATAGCATCGGCTCAACATCAGTGAAGCCAAAAGTTTAAATTGAGCCAACCGGCTCTGATACCACTTGTAAGGGATTGTGATGCCTAAGAGGGGGGTGAATTAGGAAACTTAAAATTCAACTTCTAACTATGGCCCCTAATTTTTACCTTAGCAAAACCTATGCAAGAAAGTAATCTATCTAAATGTGCAACTACGGTTTTGCTAGGTGTGTTGCTATCTCTACCGCAAAAGAGTTATGCAACCTAGGTTCTAATCCTATCAACTAAGCTATGAAAGTAAAGCACACAACCAAGGTAGCAATAAAAATGCGGAAGATAAATATGAGGTAGAGATGCAAACTCCCATTGATGACTCTAGTATTTTTACCAAGTATCGAGAAGTGCGTAAGCTTCCCCCTAGTTCTTGTTAGAGGCCCTCGCAAGGCATCCCTTACAAGGGCCAAGCTTCCAATCGGGTAACTCCATAGATAGCCCCGGGCCTTCCCCACGCTCAAGTGGGTCTCCGGTTGAAAGCTCTAGTTTGGTTTTGGATAATTGATGAAACCCTAAGTGCTAACCTAGTTTATCAAAGTGATCATGAGATAGGTAGCACTACTCCAAGTGATGAAGCAATGACGATGATCATGACAATGGTGATGGCATGGTTATGATCAAAGGCTTGAACCCGGAAAAGAAGAAAGAGAAAAACAAAAGGCTCAAGGCAAAGGTATAAAATATAGGAGCCATTTTGTTTTAGTGATCAAGACACTTAATGAGTGTGATCACATTTAGGATAGATAGCCGTACTATTAAGAGGAGTGAAACTTGTATCGAAATACAGTTATCAAAGTGCCACTAGATGCTCTAATTCATTACATATGCATTTAGGATCTAGTGGAGTGCTAACACCCTTGACAATATTTGTGAAAATATGCTAACACATGTGCACAAGGTGATACACTTGGTGGCTGGCACATTTGAGCAAGGGTGAAGGAGATAGAGATGATAGAGGGTCAGTCTTGCTATTTTACAACTGACCGGACGCTGGTCTCAGGGGGACCGACGCGTCTGGTCAGGCGTCATGGCAGTGATACCCAAGTGTCAGTCATGTGACCGGACGTTGGGCCTCTGACTGACTGAACGCTGGAAGGCAGTGTCTGGTCAGAGGTGACGTAGCTACACAGTAATCAGGGTGACTGACCGGATGTTGGCTGAGTCCGGTCAAGTACCACCGGACGAGTCCGGTCGAAGAAAACTGGTTTTGGAACCTTATTGTAAACGACCGGACATTGGGGGTTCAGCGTCCGGTCACTTGTGCTGGAGCGTCCGGTCAACTATCAACTGTTGAGATCAGACGACTCCTGTTGAACGCAGGATGACACGTGGCTGCCATCAGGCGACCGGACGCTGAGCCCTACATCCGGTCAGTAGTACCAGAGCATCCGGTCACCCCGATTAGTACCCAGTGAAGGGGTACAATGACTCTATTTCATTGGGGCTTCTATTTAAGCCCCATGGCCGGCTCAAGCTCACGCTCTTGCACATTTTCATTGACATAGCAATCTTGTGAGCTTAGCCAAAGCACTCCCACTTATCTCCATCATTGATCCTTCATCTTTGTGAGATTGGGAGAGAATCCAAGTGCATTACTTAAGTGATTACATCTAGAGGCACTTGGTATTCGTGTTGCGCTGCAGATTTCGCTTGTTGCTCTTGGTGGTTGCCACCACGTAGACGACTTGGTGCAGCAGTGGAGGATTGGCACGAGTTGGTGATTATTCGTGGCCATCTCCGGTGATTGTGAGGGGATTTGTACCTTCCCCGGCGGAGCGCCGAAAGGTAACTCTAGTGGATTGCTCATGTCATTGAGTAATCTCACTTGTGGGTAGGTTCTTGCAGTGTCCAATCATGTGGACGAGGTTTATGCAATACCTCTTAGCCGCTGAACCACCAAGTGTTGGTCGACACAACGAGGACGTAGCATGTTGGCAAGCACGTGAACCTCAGGAGAAAATCGGTTGTCTCTTGCTATTTGACATTCTCTTGGTGATTGATTTCATCTTCATCTTGTGATTGGTTCATCCCTCTAAACGGCGGTATAATCACCCTACTCACTCTTTTATATTCTTGCAAACTAGTTGTGGCAAGCTCTTTAGTGTAATTAGAATTGAGAGCTTGATTTGTTATTTAAGTTCATCTAGTGGAGCTCTTTAGTGTAGCAAGATTGAGAGCTCTTAGTGAGTAGTATCATAGCAATTTGTGTGTCTAGTAATCATTGCAACTAGAATTGTTGGATAGGTGGCTTGCAACCCTCGTAGAGCTAGAGTAAGTTTGCATTTTGTTATTTGTCTTACTAATCAAATTGCTCTAGTTGGTTTATAGAATTTAAATAGGCTATTCACCCCCCCTCTAGCCATATTAGGACCTTTCAAGTGGTATCAGAGCCATCGTCACCGTTTGATTGAAGGCTTAACAACCTCGGTGTCAAATTATGGCTCAAGTTGTGTTCAATCATGTGGGGGGGGGGCAAACCACCGTTCTTTGATGGCACATGCTATGATTATTGGAAGAGAAAGATGTGGATGTATCTTGGTTCAATCAATGATCAAGTATGGGAAGTGACCAAGAATAACTATGCTATCATTGATCCCGATGATCCCACCAACCAAGATAAGATCAACAAGCAATGCAATACAATGGCTCTCAACACCATATACAATGCCATTGATTCCAAGGTGTTTGAGCAAATCAAGGATTGTGAAAGAGCAAATGAGGTGTGGAAGAGTTGGAGGAAATATATGAGGGTACACCGGTGGTGAAGAGTGCCAAATTGTATATCCTCAAGGATAAATTAACAAGCTTCAAGATGAAGGAAGATGAGAGCATTCTGGAGATGTTCCATCGTTTGCAAGTGATTGTTAATGATTTGAAGGCATTAGGAGAGAAGATCAAGGATGATGATGTCTCTCATCGGTTCTTGATGTGCTTACCTCCAAGATTTGAGATATTGAGATTGCTCATCATAAGAGGAGGATTGAAAGAGATTACCCTCAACCAAGTACTAGGTGATGTCATGACCCAAGAGACATACCATGTGGAAAGGAAGGGGGATGACAAGGAGGACAAGAAGGAAGAAGAGGACAAGAAGAAGAAGAGCGTAGCATTTAAGGCTAGCTCATCATCATCCAAGAACAAGGGCAAGTCAAAGAAAGAATCAAGTGATGATGATGATCTTAGTGACATTGATGATGAAGCCATGGCTCTATTTGTGCGCAAGATGGGCAAATTCATGAAGAAGAAGGGATATGGTGCAAGAAAGAGAAGAGATCACACCAAGAGCAAAGAGTATGTGAGAAGATGCTACAATTGCAAGAGCCTCGATCATGTTGTCGCAAATTGTCCCTACAATAGTGATAATGATGAAGATAAGAAGAAGAAGCACAAGAAAGATAAAAATGAAAAGAAGGAAAAAAGGAGAAGAGAATGACCTTCCAAAAGAAGAAGGGTGGAGGCTATGTAGTCACTTGGGATAGTGATGGTTCCTCGGATGGTGATAGCTCTAGTGATGATGACAAGAAATCTATCAAGAGAGCACTAGCAAGTATCGCCATCAACAAGAAGCTCTCCATCTTCAACACTCTATTGACATGTCTCATGGCAAAGCCTACCAAGGTAAATTATGATGAGAGTGATGATGAAGAATGTGAAAGTGACTCTTGTAGGAATGATAATGATGATGATGAGGATGAGGAGTACACCAAGGAGGAGCTCTTGGACATGTGTGAGCAAGTGCACGCTTGCAATGAGATGAAGAGAAAGGAGTGCAAAGAATTGCGCAAGAAAGTAAAATTTCTTGAGCAATCCTTTGATGAGCTCAATGCCACTCATGAGAGGCTAATGGAAGCCCATGAGAAGCTTGGCAAAGCTCACTCTAAGCTTGAAAAGGCTCACTCCTCTCTCATTGAGCAAGTCAAAGTAGAGGAAGCCAAGAAGGAGCAAGTGATCATATCATGTGATGTGGGACTAACATGTGATCTTATTGATGAATCTAATTTTGTTGCTCCCACTAACACTTCTTGTAGCACTACCACTTCTACTTCACCTTTGAATGATGGTCTCACTTGTGAAACCTCACTAATGGTGGAAAATAAGACCCTCAAGAAGGAGGTGAATGAGCTCACTCGTGCCTTAGGCAATGCCTATGGTGGAGAAGCCCGCTTGCTAAAGTGCTTGGGTAGCCAAAGGTTTTCTCTCAACAAAGAGGGATTAGGCTATACCCCCAAAAAAGGCAAGGCAGCCTTTGTCACTCCCAAAGTTAGCTTTGTGAAGGGCAATGGTCGGTTTTGCAATAGATGCAAGCAAGTTGGGCATATAGAGCAATATTGCAAAATTAACAAGAACAAGCTACCTAATGTATCCTTAATCAAATTTGATTCTTGTTACATGCTTTTTAAGGGTGCAAATGGTGTGAAGGCTAAGTTCATTGGTACACCAATTGTGGGCCCAAAGAAGAAGGCCATTTGGGAACCAAAGACCTTGGTAACTAACCTTCAAGGACCCAAGCAAGTTTGGGTACCTAAAAGGAATTGATCTTCTTTTGTAGGTCAATTATAAAGCCAGAGGAAGGCATTGGGTGCTTGATAGTGGGTGCACACAACACATGACCAGTGATCCAAGAATGTTCAATTCATCAATGAAAATAAGAGGAATGGGATTGATAGTATCACATTTGGTGACAATGGCAAAGGCAAGGTTAAAGTGCTTGGTAAGATTGCAAAATCCAATGATTTGAGCATCTCCAATGTGCTACTAGTAGAGAGCTTGAACTTTAACCTATTATTGGTAGCTCAATTGTGTGATCTTGGTTTCAAGTGCATATTTGGTGTGGATGATTGTCGATGTTTCACCACCGATAGCCTACCACGAGGGTACCCGGGGCAGTTTGTTTGGGCTTCAGCGTATGCAAAACTCGACGGTAAACGTAAGAGACAGTCAATTTATTCTGGTTCGGACCCTTGATCATGATCGAGTAATAGCCCTATGTCCAGTCGGCGTTAGCCTTTGCGTTGGATTGATTGTAAAGTGTTGTCTCTCTCTCCCTTCCAGGAACCCCGCCCTCCTTTATATAGTCAGGAGGCCAGAATCCTAGTCGGTTTACAATGAGAGTTTCTAGTAGGATTATAGAATAATACTACTACTAAGATTACATGGAAAGAATCCTAGTTAGACTAGATCTTCTCCCTTCCTTGTGGGGTATCCCGTGGGTCCCGTATCGACAAGCCCCCGAGCACTTCATGGTTGAGCTCTGGAAGCCTCGTCTTGTTCCTTCAGGTCTTGCCGAGCAGGAATAAGCGTCGTCCGAGTGCTTTCTTGAGTGAAACCGTGTAGCGCTTCTTGGGATCTTCGAGTGGTGTGTGCCTTTTTGAAGAAAAAAGCACTCCCATCTGGATGTAGCCCCCGAGCCTCTTACTATTTGGAACAAGGAGCTGGAGGGTCTTGTTTTGAAATTGCTCTGATTCTTCATCGAAGGGTTCCCAAGCATATACCTAGGTTCTTTATCAAAAAAAACTCGGATATAGCTCAGTCTGGGTTCTTTTTGTCTTGAGGCCTTGAAGTGGTCTGTCTTGAAGAATTCTTCAAGACAGGAGTTTTCAAAAACATAAGATTCAAGACCCTCCAACTTTTTGTTCCAAATAGCAAGAGGCTCGGGGGCTACACTCAGTGAGTGCACTTTTTTCTTCGAAAAAAGAAGCTGTTGATGTTTTACCACCGATAGCCTGCCACGGGGGTACTCGGTGCAGTTTGTTCGGGCTTCAGCGTATGCAGAACTCGACGATAAACGCAAGAGACAGTCAATTTATCCTAGTTTGGACCCTCGATCATGATCGAGTAATAGCCCTACGTCCAGTCGGCGTTAGCCTTTGTATTGGATTGATTGTAAAGTGTTGTCTCTCTCTCCCTTCCAGGAACCCCGCCCTCCTTTATATAGTCAGGAGGCCAGAATCCTAGTCGGTTTACAATGAGAGTTCCTAGTAGGATTACAGAATAATACTACTACTAAGATTACATGGAAAGAATCCTAGTTAGACTAGATCTTCTCCCTTCCTTGTGGGGTATCCCGTGGGTCCCATATTGACAATGATGTAGAGATTATAAGTGTAGATGGCTCTAACTTGATATTCAAAGAATTTAGATATGATAATCTATACTTGGTTGATTTCAATGCTAGAGAAGCTCAATTGTCAACATGTTTGATCACTAAGTTTAGCATGGGTTGGTTATGGCATAGAAGGCTTGGTCATGTTGGAATAAAACAATTGAACAAATTGATTAAGCATGACTTAGTTAGAGGCTTGAAAGATGTCACATTTGAGAAGGATAAGCCATGTAGTGCATGTCAAGCCAGAAAGCAAGTTGGTAACACACATCCTAAGAAGAGCATGATGAGCACATCCAAGGCATTTGAGTTGATGCACATGGACTTGTTTGGACCAACCACATACACTAGCATTGGTGGAAACAAATATGGATTTGTGATTGTGGATGATTTCACTAGATACACATGTGTGTTCTTTCTTGTTGACAAGAGTGATGTGTTTGCAACATTCAAATCATTTGTCAAGGGCATTCATAATGAGTTTAAAACAACCATCAAGAAAGTTAGAAGTGACAATGGAAGTGAGTTCAAGAACACTAGAATTGATGAGTTATGTGATGAATTTGGAATTAGACATCAATTCTCGGCCAAGTATACTCCTCAATCAAATGGGCTAGTTGAAAGAAAGAATAGAACCTTGATTGATATGGCAAGATCAATGTTGAGTGAGTACAATGTGAGTCATTCATTTTGGGTCGAAGCAATCAACATGGCTTGCTATTATAGCAACCGTCTCTATTGTCACCCCATGATGGAGAAGACACCTTATGAGCTATTGAATGGAAGAAAGCCCAACATAGCATACTTTTGGGTTTTTGGTTGTAAATGCTATATATTGAAGAAAGGCACTAGATTGAGCAAGTTTGAAAAGAAATGTGATGAAGGTTTCTTGCTTGGTTACTCCACTACTAGCAAGGCTTATAGAGTTTGGAATTTGGCAAGTGGTACTCTTGAGAAGGTTCATGATGTGGAGTTTGATGAAACAAATGGTTCCCAAGAGGAAGATTAAAATCTAGATGATGTGAAAGGAACTCAATTGGTTAAGGTAATGAGAAACATGGACATTGGTGAGTTAAGGCCTAGAGAGGTGATTGATGTTGAAGATAACAAGAATCAAGCGCTCTCTAACTCAAATGTGCAAGCTAGTGGTTCTCATGATCAAATCCAAGTAAGCACCATTGATGGCAATGTGTAAGATCAACAAGTGGATAGTTCATCATCTCAACCAAGTGATCAATCAAATGCTAGCAATCAAGTGCAAGTGCTTCAACCAATCAATGTTGTAAGAGATCATCCATTGGACACTATCATTGGTGATATTTCAAGAGGTGTGCAAACAAGATCAAGATTGGCTTCATTTTGTGAGCATTTCTCATTTATGTCATCCATTGAACCTAAGAAGATAGATGAAGCTTTGAGGGATGTTGATTGGGTCAATGCTATGCATGAAGAGCTAAACAACTTCATAAGAAACCAAGTATGGGATTTAGTAGAGAGGCCTAAGAATCATAATATGATTGGAACCAAGTGGGTCTTTTGGAACAAGCAAGATCAAGATGGGATAGTAATAAGGAACAAAGCAAGATTAGTGGCTCAAGGTTACACTCAAGTTGAGAGTCTTGACTTTGGAGAAACATATGCCCCGATTGCAAGATTGGAAGCAATTAGGATCTTGTTAGCCTATGCTTGTACCCACAACATCAAGTTGTACCAAATGGATATGAAGAGTGCATTTCTTAATGGGTACATCAATGAGCTTGTGTATGTTGAGCAACCTCTCGGTTTTGAAGATGAAAAGAAACCCAACCATGTTTACAAGTTAAGAAAGGCGTTGTATGGATTAAAACAAGCACCAAGAGCATGGTATTAGAGATTGAGGGATTTTCTACTCTCTAAGGAATTCAAGATGGGAAAAGTTAACACCACTCTCTTCACCAAGAAGCTTGGAAATGACTTGTTTGTAATGCAAATCTATGTTGATGATATCATATTTGGGTCAACAAATCAAGATTTTTGTGAGGAGTTTGGTAAGATGATGGCAAGTGAGTTTGAGATGTCCATGATTGGAGAACTTAGCTACTTCCTTGGTCTTCAAATCAAACAAATGAAGAATGGCACATTTGTGAGTCAAGGCAAGTATATCAAGGACATGCTCAAGAAGTTTGGAATGAATGATAGTAAAGCTATTAGTACACCAATGGGGACAAGTGGAAGCTTGGATAGTGATGCTAGTGGCAACATGGTGGATCAAAAGATGTATCGGTCTATGATTGGAAGCCTACTCTATGTGACCGCATCAAGACCGGATGTGATGTTTAGTGTATGCATGTGTGCTAGATTTCAAGCCTCACCAAGAGAGAGTCACTTGAAAGCAATAAAGAGAATATTGAGGTACTTGAAGCATACACAACATGTTGGATTATGGTATCCTAAAGGAGCAAAATTTGAGTTGATTGGATATTCGGACTCCGATTATGCGGGATGCAAAGTTGAGAGAAAGAGCACATCGAGCACATATCAACTATTGGAAAGATCACTTGTATCTTAGTCATCAAAGAAACAAAATAGTGTAGCACTTTCAACCGCCGAAGCGGAGTACATTTCAGTTGGTAGTTGTTGTGCTCAATTACTTTGGATGAAGGCTACTTTGAGTGATTTTGGAATTAGGATCAAGCAAGTGCCATTGCTATGTGACAATGAGAGTGCCATTAAATTCACAAACAACCCGGTTCAACACTCAAGAACAAAGCATATAGATGTCCGTCATCACTTCATAAGCGATCACCAATAAAAAGGGAACATTTGCATAGAGAGTGTGGGCACCGAAGATTAACTTGCCGACATATTTACCAAGCCACTTGATGAAAAAAGGTTTTGCAAGCTAAGGAATGAATTGAACATACTTGACTTCTCCAATATGTGTTGATGCACCCCCAAATTTATATGACATGCCTCTCCTTCGAGCAATACAAGGTATAAATTGATTGACATGACATTCATCCTTGCTAAGGACATGTTTAGTGCATCTAGTTATTCCTATCATGTCCTAGGCTCATTCATGAAAATCAAATGAATTTGATGCTTGTATGGTACCACTATTGCTTGTATGTTTGAAATGATCTAGTGGTAGCATATGACATGTTTGTGGGCTTGTAAACCTAGTGTTTGATCTAGAAAATAAGCTACAAGTGTTTAATTCAACATAGTACAAGATAACCCTTATTTGGAGGTGTGAAGAAGCTTGTCCTTGGATCAAACCGAGTTAAATATCTTTTGCAAGTAATCTAGATTGAACCAAATTAGGAAAATGATCCTCATTTCATATGGTTTCACCCCAACCTATCTATAATTTGAACCTATCTATACTTTAAGCCTTTGTGGTCATTGATGACAAAGGGGAAGAGAAACAAAGATAAGTGATAGGGAGAGAAATAGTGTAGAGAGATAAGATATGACAAAGGAAGGGGATCAATTAAAATCTTGAGCACACAAGTAGGGGGTGCAAGCTCATGAACTTGTATGGTGCATTTGAATGTGCATCTCATATGTTTTGCTTGCATGGCACAAGTTTTAAATTTCAATATCCATTCTTGTGTGGTGTATGCTAGTTGTAGGTTTGAATGATAAAATGAAAAACTAGCATGCATAGGATATCTAATGATTTCATTTCCAAGTATTTACAAGTGGTATCTAGCTATCAAGTGGTATCTAGCTAAAGTAACTAGACTTATGTTCATCATATGGAAACTAGACCCTTACTTGTAATATTGATCTCATGGGGTATTCTAGTTTTTATGTATGTCTAGTTACTAATGGTGCTAAGGATGGTATATTGGTGCACTCCGATTGGTATCACGCTTCAAAGGTCCATCTCTTATACCTTAGCATCATTTGGTATAAATTGACTCCTATATTTCCTATCTAAGCATATGTGCAAGCTACAATCCAAACTCTTAGCACATATGTAGGGGGAGCAATTGCTACCATATGGAGTTCATGAAACTTGTCCATATCCTTTACATATGCTTGGGCAAGCAACATGTACTCAATTGAATCTTATTTCATATCTTTGTATAAGGGTTGTCATCAATTACCAAAAAGGGGGAGATTGAAAGCTCTAGTTTGGTTTTGGATAATTGATGAAACCCTAAGTGCTAACCTAGTTTATCAAAGTGATCATGAGATAGGTAGCACTACTCCAAGTGATGAAGCAATGACGATGATCATGACAATGGTGATGGCATGGTTATGATCAAAGGCTTGAACCTGGAAAAGAAGAAAGAGAAAAACAAAAGGCTCAAGGCAAAGGTATAAAATGTAGGAGCCATTTTGTTTTAGTGATCAAGACACTTAATGAGTGTGATCACATTTAGGATAGATAGCCGTACTATTAAGAGGAGTGAAACTCGTATCAAAATACGGTTATCAAAGTGCCACTAGATGCTCTAATTCATTGCATATGCATTTAGGATCTAGTGGAGTGCTAACACCTTTGACAATATTTGTGAAAATATGCTAACACATGTGCACAAGGTGATACACTTGGTGGCTGGCATATTTGAGCAAGGGTGAAGGAGATAGAGATGATAAAGGGTCAGTCTTGCTGTTTTACAACTGACCGAACGCTGGTCTCAGGGGGACCGACGCATCCGGTCAGGCATGGCAGTGATACCCTGGCGTTGGTCATATGACCGGACGCTGGGCCTCTGACTGACCGGACGTTGGAAGGCAGTGTCTGGTCAGAGGTGACGTAGCTGCACAGTAATCAGGGTGACTGACCGGACGCTGGCTGAGTCCGGTCAAGTACCACCGGACGAGTCCGGTCGAAGAAAACTGGTTTTGGAACCTTACTGTAAACGATCGGACGCTGGGGGTTCAGCGTCTGGTCACTTATGCCGGAGCGTCTGGTCAACTATCAACTATTGAGATCAGACGACTCCTGTTGAACGCAGGATGACACGTGGCTGCCATCGGGCGATCGGACATTGAGCCCTGCGTCCGGTCAGTAGTACCGAAGCGTTCGGTCACCTCGATCAGTACCTAGTGAAGGGGTACAACGGCTCTATTTTATGGGGGCTTCTATTTAAGCCCCATGGCCGGCTCAAGCTCACGCTCTTACACATTTTCATTGACATAGCAATCTTGTGAGCTTAGCCAAAGCACTCCCACTCATCTCCATCATTGATCCTTCATCTTTGTGAGATTGGAAGAGAATCCAAGTGCATTGCTTGAGTGATTGCATCTAGAGGCACTTGGTATTCGTGTTGCGCTGCGGATTTCGCTTGTTGCTCTTGGTGGTTGCCACCACCTAGACGGCTTGGTGCAGCGGTGGAGGATTGGCATGAGTCGGTGATTGTTCGTAGCCATCTCCAGTGATTGTGAGGGGATTTGTACCTTTCCCGGCGGAGCGCCGAAAGATAACTCTAGTGGATTGCTCGTCATTGAGTTACCTCACTTGTGGGTAGGTTCTTGCGGTGTCCAATTATGTAGACGAGGTTTGTGCAACACCTCTTAGCCGCTGAACCACCAAGTGTTGGTCGACACAACGGGGACGTAGCATGTTGGCAAGCACGTGAACCTCGGGAGAAAATCGGTTGTCTCTTGCTATTTGACATTCTCTCGGTGATTGATTCCATCTTTGTCTTGTGATTGGTTCATCCCTCTACACGGCGGTATAATCACCCTACTCACTATTTTATATTCTTGTAAACTAGTTGTGGCAAGCTCTTTAGTGTAATTAGAATTGAGAGCTTGATTTGTTATTTAAGTTCATCTAGTGGAGCTCTTTAGTGTAGTAAGATTGAGAGCTCTTAGTGAGTAGTATCATAGCAAGTTGTGTGTCTAGTAATCATTGCAACTAGAATTGTTGGATAGGTGGCTTGCAACCCTCACAGAGCTAGAGCAAGTTTGCATTTCGCTATTTGTCTTACTAATCAAATTGCTCTAGTTGGTTTGTAGAATTTAAATAGGCTATTCACCCCCTCTAGCCATATTAGGACCTTTCACCGGTGTGCCTCTTTCGGACCACGCCGCGCCGTTTTCACTATCAAGCTTCCGGCCTAAACGTCGCGGGCCTTGTTCCCTTCGGTACATGGTGGTGGCCACACCACAAACGCGGTTGGTGTGATCTCGCAAGACTACAAGCCCCGCCGAGTATAAACACGGTGCGCGTAAGCACCTTGATTTTAGAGGTATGCAAACCTCACTAGCAGCTAAACCTAAGCCTCGAGCAAGCGTATATGAACATGGTCTAACTAATCTAAGCACTTTGTAATGCAGCTATGCTAATCACCAAGTGATCTTCAAGCTCTATGCATGTGGAGGGCACAAATGAGGTGCAACAACACCCTCCTATCTTCCCACAGCTCCCTCACACTTCAAATGGTTGGTTGGGGTTTCTTTTATAGCCCCAAAGTGAAGAACTAGCCGTTGTGCCCGAGATGGTCATCTCTGCGAGGTCACCGGACAGGGCGGTGCCTAGCACCGGATAGGGCGGTGCCCTGCCACGTCAGCTAGCCATTGGTCACTGACACCCGATTGTTGGGATACTATTCATAGGGCGGTGCACCGCCACCCTTAGGGCGGTGACCAGGGTGGTGCCCAAGTCCCCCTTCGCTGCTCTTTGGAAATATAGGGCGGGGCACCGCCACCCCATGTCCGATGCACAACCACCCCATGGCGGTGACCAGGGCGGTGCACACGGTGCTGTTCGGTGCCCCCTTTCCTCCAGCTGCAGCAGCCCTCTGTCTTGGTGGCACCGCCACCCCCGGCGGTGCACCGCCATGCCTAGGGTGGTGACCAGGGCGGTGCTCCTTCTCCTCCAACGACGTCGGGGCTTCTTTATCTTCACGTCTTGAACTTCTTGCTTCTCTTCCATGCTTCCAACACTTTCTCTAGTATTTTTCTTTGAGTGATGAACCTCTTCTTCGAGCTCAGGTCCAAGTCCGCCGTGTAACCTATTGGACTGCAAAATAAGCACTAACAAATTCAGTAGTCCAATTTGGTTGTATTGACCATTAAACACCAAAATCCAAAATAAATGAGCTTAAGGTCTATTTTTCTTATACTTTCTTTTTTTTTTTTTGTCAAACTTGAGATATTTTGACTTTCCAATAAAGCTGAAATGAGTTGTAATTTGGACGGAGGGAGTAGTACCGAAGCCATACGTGCGGCAGATTTAGATTTTCAGGTGATGCATAGATCGGGATCGCCGGATCGATAAAAGTAAGCGCGAAATTTGAGAGGCTGCGGAACTTCCAGAACGGATAATATCCATCCATATGCATATCCCAAAAGACCAAGCCTGGCCACGAAACGCCTGCTCTCCCGATCTCCTCTTCATCTTTTCTTATCCGCAGGTACCAGCCAAAAAAGACACCAGCGACCCTTTTGACGGCAGATTTCGTGGGCGCGCGTGGACAAGGCATGTCAGTGCGACTAATAAGCAAGAGAGAAGCTGATCGAGCTCTGTTCTGCTAGCTGCGTATAATTCAGTAATTAACTCTGGTGTTAATAATCAGCTGGTGAAAGCTGATAACCACTGTCGCCATTTTCCTTTCGGAAGGATGAATACTTTTCCCCCCTTCGTGGAGCATTTAACCACGGCTTGACAACCATGAGTACTATATATATGGTCTGTAATAATTAACGAGAGAAATAATAACTCTCCATTTGCACCATGTCATTTACAGTTGACAGTGAACAAAGCATAGCTCCATATGCACGTCATTTTAACTACGTCCCAAGCAGCCAAAAATGACGTGCATATGCTTTCAGATATGCAATGTCTCCGTCTACTGCACGATTTTTTCAGTCCCGTTGGTTGGACCCAACCCAACCCCGGCCCAACCCCCCTTTCTCATAAGAAAATGAAGCTTGCCATTTTGCTCAGGCCTGCAGCGGCGGCAGCTGGGAGAGCTTGGGACTGGTCGGCGGCGGCCGCGAGGAACTCACTCCTGTTCCTGTAAGATAGCTTCATATATATCCATAGCCGGCAGTACGTATATGTAGCTACGCAAAAACCTCAGTTCAGGCGCAAGGTTAGTCTGATCTGACTTCATTTTGAAGCTCGATTTTGCTGCTGCATGCATGCATCATTGATCGTGTGCATTTTTTTTCTGAGATATGTCGTTCGCTTTGCACGTACAGATCAGTTTTCTTTAAGTTTTCTACACAAATATATGACAAACTTGAGCAGGCGTAGTGTCTGCATATGTAATTTCTTTTCTTCCCCTCTCTCCTTCGATCTAAGCATATATTTTATTTTTCTTCTTGGCTCGATCAAATAACTAACAGAATCATTTTGGTTTCTATTTTGGTTCAAATTAAGTAATGGATCGTACATGGATACCATCATTTACTTGTTCATTACTTTGTCATCCGACCCATACTGCTTTCTCACGGTCAATGCATGAAGTTTTTGTTTCTGAAAAGAAACATGTATTTTTCTCTCAACTCGATCCAAAATACTGAATATCACATGCGTCTAGCTAGTATCCAATATGTTCCGTTTTTCCTCCTTCAATTTGAAAACTGTGGAGTTCTCTCATCGAACTAGCACGCACTTCAACATACGCACAAAATTAATAAGGAGTAACACCCTGCACAAAACGAGCTTATATAACCCACCACCACGCACCAAGCTAAGATCGAGGGCAATACATACACGGGAGGACATGCATATAATCGATGTAATTTAGTTATGAGGCAATTGGGAAATTTAATAATTCCCTAATTATTACGATATATATAGGTAGCTAGCTTCTTCGATCGATTTGCATGCTTTGATAATTTTTAGACCAATTTGTATGTTTATTTTGAAGATATAGGTATGAAAAAGCCTCTCAAGAACAATATATGCAGCATGTGCATGATATATAATTATTAGCAGAACTAGATAAGTAGGCCCCCACGTCTGCGCTCCGCCACCTATAGCGAGTCTCCCCTCGTCATCTCCTGATCCGTTTGCACCACCAGTCACTAGAATTTGGATACCGATTTCAATTCGCAGTGGCTAATTCTCACCACAACGAAAATATCGATTTGCAGTAGTACTTATAGTAGACCTGTTTCTCTTCAGAAATAGTACGTCCGAAACGTTGCATGTGTATTGTGAACTGCTAGCCATTTGCTGCATACGTGGGACACGTTCAGATCATTCATTTGCAGCACGTAACCTAAATTTTCTACATCCATGCAGCTAGCCACAACGCCGACGACCAGGCGAGAAGAAGCATTGATAGGGTCACAAGCTACCCAGCAAATTAATCCAAATCCATGGACAACCAGCCGCTGCCCTACTCCACCGGCCAGCCCCTTGCCCCCGGAGGAGCGGGCGTGCCTGGCGCAGCCGGCCCTCCGCCGGTGCCGCAGCACCACCTGCTCCAGCAGCAGCAGGCCCAGCTGCAGGCGTTCTGGGCGTACCAGCGTCAGGAGGCGGAGCGCGCGTCCGCGTCGGACTTCAAGAACCACCAGCTGCCGCTGGCCCGGATCAAGAAGATCATGAAGGCCGACGAGGACGTGCGCATGATCTCCGCCGAGGCGCCCGTACTGTTCGCCAAGGCCTGCGAGCTCTTCATCCTCGAGCTCACCATCCGCTCCTGGCTGCACGCCGAGGAGAACAAGCGCCGCACCCTGCAGCGGAACGACGTCGCCGCGGCCATCGCGCGCACCGACGTCTTCGACTTCCTCGTCGACATCGTGCCACGCGAGGAGGCCAAGGAGGAGCCCGGTAGCGCACTCGGCTTCGCGGCGTCCGGGACCGGCGTCATCGGGGGTGGTGGCGCCCCGGGCGGGGCGCCGGCCGCCGGGATGCCGTACTACTACCCGCCGATGGGGCAGCCGGCGCCGATGATGCCGGCCTGGCATGTTCCGGCCTGGGACCCGGCCTGGCAGCAAGGGGCAGCGGATGTCGATCACAGCGGCAGCTTCAGCGAGGAAGGACAAGCAGGGTTTGCAGCAGGCCATGGCGGCGCCGCTAGCTTCCCTCCTGCGCCTCCGAGCTCCGAGTGATCGGCGCGTCTTGGTGCTGGCTTAGCTACATGTGCATGATATGTGTCACGCTGCGTGTATACTCTATAGCAAACATGGTAATGGAACTGCATACAGAACGAATAAGGCGTGACGTGTGAGACAGTGAGAGTACGTAGAATTTGTGCATGCACGTGATGTGTCAATTAATCAAAGATTAACATGCAGTCAATTAATTAATTAGCTATTCACTCCTCGTCCCACCCAGTGCCTCAAATCTCTATTTTTTATGGGAGTGGCTAGCACCCACACGCTCCGACGGACGCCCGCGCCTGCTGCCATCCCCAAATGATAAAATCAAACATGTCTACACATACCAGTAACGTGCAGTTTTTTTTTTATTTTAACACTTTTTAAAATTAATTTTAAATCTAATACAGTCGTTTTTTTAACTAACACTTTTGGCCGCGCCTATTACCCTAGCACGGCCAAATGCCTGTGCCGTGCCATGCATGGTGGCGCGGCAGAGGGCTGACGTGGCGGCGACTGGAATCGCTGACCGCTGACGGGGCAGGGCCTGCCGCGCCACCGATCTTGACGCGACATTGCTGCGCCCTGATTCGTGGCACGGCAGAGCCGAATAAATATCGCGAGCGAGCCCTCTGCCCACACGCACCCATGCCCGCCCGCCCGCCGCCAGCCGCACGCGCCCGCACGCGGCCGCGCCTGCCCGCGCCCGCGCCACGAACGCCGGCGCGTTAAGGCCGCCCGCTCCTAAGGTACCTCACTCTCGATTTTATGTTATTTTGATTATTATTGTTTTAGGATAATTAGTGATTTAGGATAATTAGTAATATAGGATAGTTAGGGTTTTATGATTGTTATTGATTTATGATAGTTAGTGATTTAGGATAGTTAGGTTAGTGAATTTGTTTGTGATTTACGTAGGTAGTTTTTAGGTTTGAGGTTAGGATTTTAAGTTTAGGGATTGATTAGGTATTTATTATTTAGTTTATAGTTAGTTATTTAGTTAGGGATTTTGGGTATAGATACTAGTTTATAAATATCGGTACTTACTAGTGCGTGATACGTCGATTTTGATGACTTCATGAAGTTTCATCAAATGCTTATATTCCTAGTGAAGTTGTTTATATTACTAGTGCGTGATATATCTGTTAATTTTACTTTGAATATATACATGTGCTTTCATATTGTATAACAAGTAGTTCAAATTTTACAATGCTACATAATGTTAATTTGAATTTTGTTAATTTGAATACTCTAACGCTTTGTTTATCAATTTGTAACAGGATGGCCCCTCCCACGCAGCACCCGTTGTACCCCATTCTTGAGGTGGAGTACGACGACCAGCACCGAGCACACATCTTGAGCGACAACGACGCAGAGGTGGCCTTGCCTACTTTGAGGCCCTGCACGCACACCAGGGCGCACCAGTGGGATGAGCGTTATGCGCCTTACATACGGCGTGCCGGCTTCCTAGAGCTTGTCCGTGTTGTCAACCACGGTCTTCCGCCCCTTGACCTAGCACTACTTACTGTAGCTGTAGGCAGGTATGATTGCATTCTTTGTACGTAAACTTTCTTGTAACAAATTTGAGGCAACTAACAGTCGTTTTATTCTTATAACAGGTGAAGGCCTGAGACCCATACATTCCACCTACCTTGTCGCGAGATGACCTTGACCAACCATGCAGGATGTGAAGGCTATTTTTGGCCTTCGGTTGGAGGGACTTCCAGTGATAGGGATAGTTGACAACGATCACTAGAGGGAGCTGGTGGCTCAGTTTACTGGCTTTCTTCCACCGGACGACGAGGCTTCCAAGAAAAATAAGTGAGAAATTAAAGCCTATTTAATACTTGCATTGCTTTCCTGCAGCCATCGGGTCTCATGTTCTTTGGTAAATTTCAGGAAAACTTCCGGTGTTTTGTCATCCTGGATCACGAAGTGCTTTGATTACTTGGACCCATAGGCTGAGGAGACTCAGATCGACAGGTTCGCTCGAGTGTGGCTCTGGCACTTTCTTGGTGCTTTCCTCTTCCCAGACGCCTCGGGCAAACCATCAGCTAGATCTTTCTTACATACTACGCCAGCCGTAGGAGAATATAGCGGCGTACAGCTGGGGCAGCGCAGTCCTGGCATGGACGTATAGACAGCTATGCGTTGCCTGCCGTCGCACCTCAGGATATGCGAACCTTATAGACAACCTAATATTCTTACGAAATATATAGCTTTTCAATTAAAAAATAGAGTTTCATTCTGAAAAGCAATGAAAAAAGCTATTGACTTAACTAAAAAGGCGGATATAAAGGGAATAAAAATCCAAATTGCGGGTTGTCTAGCAGGAAAAGAAATTGCACGTGCCAAATGCATCAAAAAGGGTATACTACCCCTCCAAACAATTCGCTCTAAAATTGCATTTGAGAATGTGAATACAGGGAGGAATTTTGTGTTTGGGAAAGTCTGAAGAAAAAAGGATTTGGAATCTACCTTTTCTTTTGCTTTTTCCCTTAGAAAAATAACTCAATCAAAATCCAATTATCTACTCTACAAGAATGAAATGCTTGTTATGCCTAATATACTTAGTTTAACCTGCTATCTGTTTTATTTCTGTTCTATGTCCGACTAGCTTTTTCTTCAGCCAAATTACCCGAAGTTTATGCCATTTTCAACCCAATCGAGATGCATGTTATGCCTGTCATACCTGTACTCTTTTTTCTATTAGCGTTTGTTTGGCAAGCTAGCTGTAAGTTTTTGATGAAATCTTTACTATTATGCCTGCCAAATTGAATGATGTATTCATTCCAAAAAAAATGGATAAGAGCCGAGAAGTCTTATATTATGAACCTTCGACTCTAAAATTCAAATTCTTCTACATCGAATGTATAGCTGCAGCAATAAATTTTGATCAGCCTTTCTACCCCCTGCGCCCATGTTGAGTTGAACGTAGTTTTAGGTACCCACACAATACCTAAACTAATTTTTTATGTTGATAAGAGTGCTTATTATAAAGCAATTCTTGCCATTTTTTGTAACTAAGAGCTAGTGTACGTGCTCCTGTAGGGTTACGCCCGCAGCCGCGGCCACCAACGAGTTGATCGCTACCACCGCCGCCGCCGAGGCCCCCTCTCCTTCTTCCTCTCCGGTGCATCTGCTGGGGACAAGAAGGGGAGGTGACCCATCTTTTTTCTCGTAGTTTTCATATCTAGTTGCTTTGGTTTTGGTTCAAATAAATCTTCTGGCAAAATCAGATGATTTTCGGCCAGGTTCGTGTTTCCTGTGATGACTTCGGTGATTGCCACGATGAGATCGCCATTGCAGTCGTCAATTTCATAGGTAGGTAACCAATTTGTGACCTTTATCTGCAAGGGGAGGAGTGTTTCTGGGAGCCCTTTTTTTAATTTTAACACTTTTTCGAACTTAATTTTAAATCTAACACTCTCGGTTTTTTTTAAAACTAACACTTTTGGCCGCACCTATTGCCCTGCGCGCGGCCAAATGACTGTGCTGCGCCATGCATGGCGGCGCGGCAGAGGGCTGACGTGGCGGCGACCGGAAGCGCTGGCCGCTGACGTGGCAGGGCTTTGCCGCGCCACCGATCTTGGCGCGGCAGTGCCGCGCCCTGATCGATGGCGCGGCAAAGCCGGGTATAACCTCCACCGTGGCCAGTCCCGCTACCCGAGCAGCAAAACGGCCTCCGCTCATCCAAGCACGCTGCGCCACGAACGGTGGCAGCCCGGCCCTCCATTGCCGCCTCCCTCCCTTCCCTTCCATTCCCCGGCCGCCTCCCTCCCTCCTCATCCTAGTTCAAGGTAATAACGCACATTTTATTTTCGTTTGAATGGTGGATAGGATATTATGAATGGGAGTTAAGGTTAGTAGGAAAATTATGTTTGAGAACTATGGTGAAGATATTAGTATGAGTTTGTCAATGTTAAGGTTAATTATTTAGTTAGAAGTATGTTTGCCATGTATACTTTTGTTGCTATAATTGTTGTTTATAATATTTTAGTTGCATTGCAAATGATTACATTTTGCATTAATTTGCGTTGTTTGATTGGTGTTTAATTTGAACCGTTTTATTAGATGGAAGACATGTTTCAGGAGCAGTTATGGCGAAAACAGGGTCGTCCTAGAGAAATGTACCCCGACGAGTCTAGCAAAGATGCCCCCGTCCCTCCTGAACTCCCTGTCCCTAATTGTGACTGTGGTCGTCCGGCCGACGTGTTTCAATCGAGACATCCGGACACAGTGGCTCGTTGCTTCTACACGTGCAGTCGTTTTAATGTAAGTTATTGTTTTTGTATATTTTTCTTCTTCATTTGTATTACTAGGTTACTAATATTTTGTTGAATTTTTGTTGTGTAGGCCCATGAGAGGTGCTTTTTCTTTCAGTGGATCGACGGTGCAGACAAGTTTGACCCCAGGTACCTCCTTTTCGACGATTGGTGGAGAGGGCAACATCCACGAGAGCACTTTGAGCGGTGGGTTCCACCTCCCCCTAACCCCCCTCCAATGACGGCTAAGGAGAAGCACTTAGCCGTAGTTAGACGACTCGAGGAACCTCCTCTGTGCCATTGCGGAGACCGAGCCATGATAAACCCAGACAATACATTGGAGTTTGTGTGTCCAAACAAGCATGAAGTAAGTGCAAAGTGTATGTGTTGAAATGTTGAGCTATATGTGTCATGTACTAATGTCACGTTATTTAGGTGTATTCAATGGCAAAGTGTCATTTCAAGGAGTGGTTGTATGGTCCTAAGAACAAATGGCCCGAAGAACCTCCAAAAGCAATACAAAAGAAGAAAGGAAGGTTAATTTACAAAGCACCACCAATCAAGTGCGAATGTGGTGTTAATTCTAACTATGGCCTAGTCCCTTCGGAGCTTGGAATAGGCCATTATTGCGGTCATATGGTTGAGTACGAAGAGGTTCGTTATTTTTGTGGTAAATATGAAATGGTATTTTGTTTCTTTTGCTAAGACATATGATATAATATTTCTTTTGAACAGAGCACTAGGAAATTCAGGTGGGAACGTTACAATGGTCAAGCTAAGTTCTTGGATGAACTGAAGAAGAGGCAACTACTTGCAAGGAAGAAGGGATATGGACCTGACTACATCAACCTATTCGTTAAACATCACAAAGAAAAGATGCGTGAGTTTGCTAGACAGCGCGGTATTTGTAACCCGATCGATGTTGGCCTTAACAAATGGGGATTGGAGAGACGGATGATGTTAGAGGAGGGGAGGGCAAGGAAGGAGGCAAGGGAGGAGACAAGAGTACAGATGCAGGTCTTAAACGAGCATGTTGCTGCATTATGTGCCAGTGAGTGCTTGAACGTCTATTTTCGTTGCCTGATTGTAAATGTAATATAATCATGTTGCTAACTGATTGCATTTTATACATGAAGGGATTGGATACAGCGAGAAACATGCTATAGAGGTGGCTCATGCAAGGTACAAGGAAAAGAAGTTAGATGAGCACAGAAAGCGAGCTGGTCGCACCGTTCAATCACCGATTGTGTTGTCTGATGAGGGGGACGAGGATGAGGATGACACTGCCAGACTTAGTGAGCTAATTGCTATAGCAGAGGCGGGCTTGCAGGCGAAGGAGGATGAGGACGACACTAGCAGACTGAGCGAGCTCATCGCTCTAGTAGAGGTGGGGTTACAGGCGGAGGAGGATGACGACGCGTTCTTCACTCAGGCCGCAGCGGCCGTAGATGAAGCGGGGCCGCTTACTACAGGCGATAGGTAGGTCAGAGCAACGCAGGTGAGCCTAGCCATATCAACAGGGTTGTGGTTGAGGATTGGTACTCGAACGATGAGTTGCTTACTCAGTATGTTTCTGACTGAGGGTTTTTGATTGCGCCGTCTGTTAGTTCCATGCTTTATTAATGATCAATGTAGCCATGTAGTAGAAATTCTATTGTGTTGTCTTATATTCCATTTGAACTAACGATGTATTGTACCCATGTATGATGTACTCGGATTACCCATGATCGATCTTAAGTGATCACATCTGTTTGTATCATGCGTTAAAAAATTCTAAAATAAACGTAATCATTTGTCGCGCCATAGCCCACGGCGCGTCTGTGTTGTACAAAACTACAGAACTACAAGCGGAGGTGGGCTTACAGGCGGAGGTGCTGTACAAAACTACAAGTGCTGTACAAAACAAACATGAAGCAAATAAATGGACGATAAGTTGACATACAACATTTTCATTGGTTTATGAGTCTACAAGTTTTCGACGACAATATTCGTTCAACATAAGTTGGACGTAATGAACTAAGTCCCACGACATAATGAACCTCGTCGTCCGGTACAAGAAGGGGGTCATCGTACTCCACATCAAGAAGGGGGACCAGCTGGTGCGGCGTGGGAGGGGCCATCCTGTTACAAAATAATAAACAAAGGGTTGGAGTATTCAAATTAACAATTTTTAGAGTAACATTATATAGCATTGCAAAATTTGAACTACTTGTTATGCAATATGAACACAATATGAAATCACCTGCTGTCTTCTATGCCGGCTAGCCTTGTGGCCAGATTGTTTGCAAACGGAGCAAAGATTCCTGCCACGGGTCTCGTTGAAGTCTCTCCCACGGGTCTCATAGCGTCCATGTCCCCCTTTAGTTGTTTCTTCTTCCTCCTACCCTTCCCTACCTTCATTAGATCCAGATGCGGCACGTAGTCATAACCATTATAAGGTGGCCACTGTGTTGGGTCAAGGTATGGCTCGAAGCTCATCTCCCAAATACTAACGGTGTTCGAACGAATATACAAGGTTGACATATATGTCAGATCCTCATAGTTGTACCCACGAACCCTGTAGGCCGTGATCATATGAGAGCAAGGGGCATGCATGATCTGAGGGACGTTGCAACTACACTCTACCTTTTCAAGATCAACTCGGTAGTTTCGTCCACCATAACGTTCGCCGCCTAGGCTTGTGCCACCCTTGCCTCGTACACTAAAGATATGGCGACGGGGTCCATATGCTCGGCGGTGTGCTGCTTGGCCAATTCCTCGGCCTCCTTCAAATGTTCAGCTCTAGCCTTGCCAAAATGCCCCTGCTTAGCTATATTCCTCTGCGCACGCTCCCACCTCTTCACAAAATATTCGTTGCACTTATGAAAGGAGAACTCAACAATTCCAGACATAGGCAACAATTGAACTCTAGTGAATACACGGTTGAAGGACTCCGAGGAGTTAGTGGTCATGATGCCATACCTGAAAGCCCCCTCGTCATATGCTAACGCCACTGAGCCTTCTATTCCATCTGCGCCTCTAACCAGGCCTTCCCTACTGCATTTACCATCTTGTCTAGTTCTCTCTTTGTCTCCTTGAACTGGTGCTCTGTATGTACACAACATAGAGCCTTTACCTTGTCACATACCTCCTGCTTCTGCTGACGCCGCTAGAAATTAGCGGCAAAGTGTCTCATGCACCATCTATGTACTAGAGGCGGGAGCCCATCTATATGCTCAGCTGCAGCATTAAGAAGCCCTACATGATGGTCAGAGATCAAACATATAGTGCGAGTTGGGCCAAGCACTTGCACACGTAGAAGCCGCATGAACCATGACCACGATTCATTGTTCTCTCCCTCTACCAAAGCAAATGCAATGGGTACTATCTGGTCCTTAGGATCAACAGCAGTAGCCATCATCAAGGTGCCCCTGTACTTTCATGTCAGGAAAGTGCCATCAACAAGTACGACTGGCCGACAAAACTGGAATGCATGTTCTATTTACGCAAACGACCAGAACACACGATAGAGGACATGCCTCAATGGGTTCTAAAAAAATATCCCTCCGGTGTCTACAAACCATTTCAAGCTAGGGTTGTAATAATGCATTGCACATAAGATGTGGGGCACCCTGTTGTACGCTTCCTCCCAAGTACCCCATCGAATCGCCAGAGCAATTTGCTTAGCACGCCAAGCCTTTTCGTACGTCACATCGTACCTAACGAATCCAGATATGGACTGTTGTAAAGAAGACACCGAGATGTCGTTGTTGTCATCAACGAGCCTCAATATACGATGGGCAAAGTAACGTGTAGTGAGCTGCTGATGATTTTCCTTCCCCCTATTGTCTAAGCAAGTGTGGGGTTCAACAACTTTAGTTATCCTCCACTTGCCATCATTCTGTCTCCTTCGTGCATTTAACCTCACAGACAACTGTTTTTGCATATCAAGTGGTACCTCAACTCCTGGTCCGAATGAGTGACGGTGTACGGTCTATGGTGGTACATAGCATAGTCCTGAAGGAAGAGTTTCATCTCTGACATTATGTTGAATATCATCCCCTTCCTAAGGATTTCTGTCTCATGGTTATACAATGAATTCCTACACATCTAGAGACCGGTATCACAAACTGCCATATCCATCATGCTGACATCCCTATAGTTTGGAACGCCCCTGAAAGGTACGTTCTTGGACCTTAGTTGCTCAAGCTCAGTCGATGTGTAAGGTGGTGGTGGAACATACTGCTGCGCTTCGCTAATTCTGGCCCATGAATTATAGGGGATATCATCTGCAGCCAAATCTGTGACTAGTCTACCCTGAGCATGGACACCTTGCAAAACCTCAGTTGATACTAGTAATGGCATAGTATGTACCGGTACTGGCATGTCATCAGTCGTTGTTGCCATAGCATCTGTACCTCCTTGGTCATCATCAGAATCGTCTGAATCACTACTAACTACATCACCGATCCTGTCCTCCTCCTCCTGCTCCTCCTCTTCCCGTTCGAACTCATTCACATCGAAGTCATTACTTATACAGCCTACTGCAGTTGAATGAAACTGCTCCTGCATCAACTGACCATCCAAATCCATGTTATCCTGAGTTGCTTCCCCTTTGACCCCTAATTCTTTTTTATTGTCTCCAAAACCATCAATGGACGGACCGTCCTGAACGCCATGCATCCTGTACCCATTCTCCACCACCACCTCAGCCATGGGCACATTAGAACCTTGGAGAACCGTAGTGTAGCAGGACCAATGAGCAGGGTCACTCAAGGGCATGAGAACATAGTGTGCCCTAGTCTTCCTAGTATCAAACCTCCCCTTTAGTGTGAAATCACCGCCAAACTTTATATTCAAACGGACATAAAGGTCGTGGAAGCTAGGAGGTTCATCAAACCATTCCAATTCTTCTTCCATATCCTCAAACATACCATCCTCTCTCCTAACACTTCCTCCGTACATACTCTAACACAACAATCCATCTGCAGAAGCATTTCAAGAAACTTCATTAAGTCGTCGAAATCATCGTACGTAATGTCCATACTAACATTAATATATTTTCTAACTATAACTATACTAACTAATCAAATATTAACATCTATACAAGGCATACTATAACTGTACTAACTAAACTACCTAACTTTACTACCTATACTAACTTATTATATTACGTATACTAACTAAACTATCTAACTTTACTAACTATACTTTAATAATTTTACTAACTTTATTAACTGTGTTAACTATATTAGTGGAGTACCCTCGTTGCAGCGCGTAAGACCGGACCGGGAGGCGCGGGCGCAGGGCAGCCGCCGTGAGTGACCGGAGGTTCTAGCCGGAGGGGGAGGTGCGCCGGCGTGCGGGCGCGGCGGCCACACCCGGCGGCCGGCGGCCTGCGGCCTGGCTGCCTGGCTTGCTGGCGCAGGCGGGCTGGCTGGCGTGGGCGGATGCGGCCGCGGTAGACGGCATGCACGGCGGTGGGCAGGCGCGGGCGAAGGCGGGCGCGGCGGCCAGCCTTGCTGCGCTACTCGGAGAACGAAGACTGCTCTGGCACGTGGGCCGTGGTGGAGGTTATACCCGGCTCTGCCGCGCCATGGATCAGGGCGCGGCACTGCCCGCGCCAAGATCGGTGGCGCGACAGAGCCCTGCCACGTCAGCGGCCAGCGCTTCTGGTCGCCGCCACGTCAGCCCTCTGCCGCGCCACCATGCATGGCGCGGCACAGGCATTTGGCCGCGACAGGGCAATAGACGCGGCCAAAAGTGTTAGTTTTAAAAAAAACCGAGAGTGTTAGATTTAAAATTAAGTTCGAAAAAGTGTTAAAATTTTAAAAAAATATACGAGGACAGCGACTCTGGGACATCGATCTCGTCGATGGTCGAGGAGGGAAAATCAAGATCTCAAGGTGATGTATCTCCATCCTATGTCGTACCCGACGATACAACTGCCGATATTCTTTCAGCGATTTAGATGCGTTTTGGACTGGTTCCAAAACGTTGGATCTTGCGGCATGTCCAATGTTTTTGGAGTTAGTCTTTGGATTCGGCATAAAGACTACACTTTGGTTCCAGCATTCGAGAGAAGCCATTTGGGAAGAAGTCGTATCATAGAAGAATCTGGATAGATTATTATGTATTTTTTATTTCAGTTTTTTTCATGTGTAATTTGGAAATGTACTGTGCCATGATTTAATATAAACCCCCTTCCCCTTCGTAAAAAAAGAGCTAGTGTACATAGCCAGAAACCTAGAATGTATTTTTTTAGCAAAATAAAAAAAATAAGAGTTTCTAATAAACGACATTAATACAAAGTAGTACTGGTAGTGATAGATCGATCTTCGCCGCCATTACCGTACCCTTCAAGAAACTTGCAACCTGGCTCATTGACGAATGACGATCGCGGCCCGGGCGCGGTGGCTGCTGCATGCCTATAAATAGTTGCTATGCTCGATCGTCTTGAAGCGAGTCACACACGGTTGAGAACACTGAACACATATATATCTGCGGTGCAAAAGCTAGCAAATAGCAATGGCCTCTAAATCCATCGCTTCCCCTGCCCTCCTGCTCCTTGCTATGGTGCTCGTGCTTGAGGCTTCTGCTCATGCCCATTTACTGGAGCCTTCGACACTACTGGCACCAGCGCCATCCCAAGATCTGTGCCCTAATGGCTTCAAAGACACTCAGGCCCTTGAAACGGCAGCTAGAGCGCTCGTGGACAAGGTCCTTGTGACTTTCGTGCCTAACACTCAGCGGATCCTCGATACCATCCTTGCGAAGTTGGGTCTCCTATACCCTGAGCTGGCAATATGTGTGTGCGCCAACAATCTCGGCCCGGGGCCCAAGATCAAATGCTTCGGAGGCAACCTCAGGGTCTAATAGCATGCACGCAGCACATGCTCGCTCGTATGCATGCATGTGTCCTGCTTGGTTGCTAGAGTACGGACCTGCACTACGTATTTATTAAATTACCCGTACTACTAGCTAGTAGCTATGGGCCTGTCACAACTGCAGACGCCCTCTTTGCCGAGTGCTGGGCACTCGGCAAGGTCAGCCCAGCATTCGGCAAAGGCTTTGCCGAGTGCCGCACTTGGCAACGGTCTCTCCGTAAAGATTTTGTCGGCAAAAATTTCTTTGCCGAGTGCCAAAAATCGACACTCGGTAAAGTCTTTGCCGAGTGCCAAGTCCGCACTCGGCAAAAAATAACTGCCGTCAACATTTGACGTCGTCTTTGTCGAGTGCCTAGGGACTGGCACTCGGCAAAATTTGAATTTTTGTCGAGAGCCAGGGCTCAGCACTCGGCAAAGAAACAATTTTTTTAAAAAAATCTTTTTAAAAATAGTCTTTGCCGAGTGGTACCATCTGGCACTCGGCAAAATTGACCTCTTTGCCGAGTGCTAGGCTATGGCACTCGACAAAACTGGAGAAGTGGCTGTTTTTGCAGCATTTTTTTTTCCAGCTTTGCCGAGTGCCACACCCCTGGCACTCGGCAAAGACTTCTTTGTCGAGTGTTGGCACTCGGCAAAGCTGGAAAATTTGCAATTTTTTTTTGTTTGTTGCTTTCCTTCGAAAGCAAACACGCAAAACTCATATATAATACATGAGACAGCACACAGGCATTTAGCATCACACAAAACGCATACATAATCCATCACATACATCCATAATACATCACAAGCACATCCAACATCCATCACAAGCACATCCTCCTGCATAATCCATCACACGCACATCCAATGTGCAAATCCATGACAACATCTAAGAAGTCTTCATCCAACATAAGTCCTAGATCAAGAAAAGTCAATGAAACATGAAGGGGCACCACCTACTGCCACTAATCCCAATGGGAGCCTGAAGGGGCACCTCCGTGCGGTGGTGGACCTGTCCAGCCGAGGTGTGTGTGCTGAGGCGAAGGAGTCGGGTTCGAACCCGACGACTGTTGCACAAAGGAGAATTGAATTCATTAGTATCTACACAAACTAAAGGACTTGATCAACCATATATATATACTCACTGGAGTGCCTAGAGCCAGAGGAGTAGGAGGCACAACTGGAGCGAGCAACGACTGGGGCACCACCACACCCGGGAGAGTGGTGCCGAGGCTCGACATGAATGAGAACATGTTCTGCATCCTCTGCGCCTCGACTGCCCTCTGGGCCCTCAGGACCTCCCACTCGGCCCTCTCAGCCTCCCTCTGGGCCCTCTCCCTCTCCCTCTCGACCCTCTCGGCCTCGCTCTCGGCCTCCATCCTCTCCATAGTGGCCTATAATATTCAATCACCAACGTTTAAACAATGCAAATGCAAGGTACATGTGTAAAAGTAATGAACGGCGAATGAAATAGAACTAACCTGGAGTGCTGCCATCTGCTGCAGTGTGCTCGCCTGCCGAGGTCGAATGGGGACGGAGGAGCTCGTGCTCTGTGCTTGGATCTGGACGAGGTTGGGCACAGAGGTCGAGTCGACCATGTTGGAGGCCATCCAGTACCGGCCGTGCTGCTTCCCTCCTCCGAGCCTCGTCACGAGGTCGGTATCAAGGGGCTGGGTGGCGGGGTCAAAGTCCTCCCCATGCCGCTCGCGGGCCGACGAGGCATAGTCGGTGAGCTTGCTGTGGGCGCTCGTGTTGCTATACGCCTCGGGCCCGTCCTCCGGGTTGTAGACAGTGTCCGGGGCTGTCGCCTTGCCCTTGTGTGCCATGGCGTACGCCATGAACTCGTTGCATTCCTGGCCATCTTGCGACTGGGACTACGAGGAAAACACAAAGACGATTAGAAGTAATGAGAATTGAGCGTTAGAACAAATAAATAAATAAATGCATAGCGTGTACCTAGGCCTGGGCGTACGAACTGAGGGGCCGGTTGCCTTGGTGGTGCGCCGGCCCACCCATCTGTAGGCGGCACTCCCGACGGAGGGCGTGCCTCTCCCTCCACTCATCGAAGACCCACTTGTCCACGATGGCCGCCCAACAGTCTCTGTGCCTGGCGCACCAAGAAGGACACATCTGCATGCCATCAAGTATTGTATTAGAAATGTTAGAATATAAAATGAAGGCTACCTATTCTTCATGGAATGAGTCAGTAACAATGTTTTATAACTTACTGCGAGGTACTACTCCCTGGTGAGTGTCATGGTCCTGGCCGCGCTCTTCCCCGGGTACCGACCAAGGATGTCACACGAGTGGTTGATGTGGCACTGCAGCCTCGCCTCGTAGTACAGGTCCGTGACTCGGCCCCTGCATGCCCTGTCCTGCACCTTCATCTCCCAGGCGGGGTCATGCCCCTCCTCCAACGTGAAGAAGTCCTGCATACAGACATCATGTGTCCTTTCATTATTTCAAGAACGTCTAATGATTTCATAGTATTGAGCAATGTAGTGTGATGTAGACTCACCCAGAACTCACGCCTGATCTGCTCCTGTACGGTGCCATACACGGCGTCCACGGCAGAGTTGAAGTGGTCCCACGTCCAGGGAGGCGACTCAACCTAGGCGTGGGTGACCAAACCAGGGTAGTGCAGGTGGATCAGGCCACCGAGGATCCCATTGCACTGCCGATGATCGCCCCCGGACACAAGTTCCCAGTTCCTATAGGAGTCAGTAAGAAGAATTGTTAGTCCGCAGTTCGGTTTTCAGCATATGAACAAGAAGAGATGCAAAATGAACGGATACTTACTTGTCGCCCTTGGGACGAATCACCGGCCTCCTCTGAAACAGGATCGGTCGCGTCGGGAGCTACGAGGACCCACGCAAGTACGGTGCCGATGAGGTGCTCGAAGTGGAACCCCCCACCACCCCCAGAGGAAGTGTCACCCCCTCCTGTCTGGGGGGCCAGCTGCTGGTCCTCGTCGTCAGTGGTCGTCGTCCGGTCCTCCTCGGGCGAGGGGACGGCAGACGACTGCACCGCCCTCCTCGGACGGCCACGGGGGCGGCGGGCCAGACGGCTCCTCACCTCCGCCTCTGCCTCCGCCTCTGCCTCTTGAGTCATCCTTGCGTAGAGCTGAGTTGCAGGTCTGGGTCCACCTTCCGCCCGGCATTTTGTTGAGTGCCTGCAAATACACAGAGTAAACCAGTTAGCACAATATAGACAAATATAGAGATGCAAAATGAACGAAACATAACTAGAAAATAATAATAATATAGTATTACATGAATTAGAAATAATCTTCAGGATCGGCAGCGGCCGGATCATAAGTGTCGTCATCACTAGCAATATTGTCTAACATTTCTGCCTCATCTCCATCGTTGTCATCAATGGCAACGCCAAACCGTAATCGCTCAAGCAGTGCTAAGTCTTTGGCATTTTGCACCTCTTCTCCATCGTCCTCATCTCCATTGTCCTCATCAATGTCATTGTCTACTTCCATGCCCATCAGCGAAAACATGTCTATGTGAAACATGCCATCTAGCCCCTCGGGTTGATAGAACTCCCCTGTATATGTGTTTGGGTCAAAGTTGTAATCCTCATCGTTTGGGACAGGCACTTTGCCATGCGGTGATACCAACTGCGCATGGTACCAACCCTCAAGAGTGGGATCTTTTTGGCACGCCCATGGAAGATAATAAACTTGCGTGGCCTGTTGAGCCACAATATAGACATCGTCTCCTTGATAGAGGGAATCTTGTCGAATTTCAACTTGTCCAATCTCAGGGGCTCTTCTCGTGACATTGGGATCGAACCAATGGTATTTGAATACGACTGGCTTATGACCTCCGCGAAGCTCAAAGTTGAGCTCGTATATTTCTTCGACTATGCCATAGTAGTCGTGGTCATCGGTGCCGGGCGTACGAACTCCAGTATTCGTGGTTTTTCGATTGGGCCGACTGAGCTCGTGGCTTCTTGTGTGGAAGCGATAGCCATTCACATCATATATGGTGAATGACTTGACCCTATAGGGGAAGCCTTTGACAACCTGTTTCAACTCTTCATCCATTTCCGCATCCGTGCGTGCCTATAAGGTGAGGGCGGATAGATCATTACTCGCTCGTAGGAGCAAAGTGGGATGTCACAGATGGAACGATGTAAATTGGATGGTACCTTCTTTTTGAACCATGAAATGAAATCGGGCACACCACCTTTGAGAAGACTATCTTGTTCTTGAGGGGAAGGATCCCTATTTCCTGTCCAGTATGTATTCAGAAATTCCCTGAAAAAGCAAGAGACAAGGGGGTTGGATAGATAGACGATAGTGACGGCGTATGTAACAAGCTCATTGAGAACTTACTGCACATAAGGGTTCACTTCATCAAGGTTCAACAACACATACAACATGATAGTGCGCCACTCATCATTCCACAAGGTCTTGGTGCTCGAAGCGCTTGCCCTGCCAAGTTGACCTTTGAAAAGGCTGAGATTTGATGACCTCTCGTTGGTGTTGTAACGAGGGATTGGATTGTGCACGCTGGGAAGGCTATCCTTATAGTATGATGTTGTGAAGTTTGACACCTCCTCAAGAATGAATGCCTCTGCCATGGATGCCTCAATTCTGGCTTTATTTCTACACTTTTTCCGAAGAACCTTTAGACATCTCTCGATTGGATAGCACCAACGGGCTTGCACGGGCCCCCCCATTCGTGCCTCGTGAGGCAGGTGCAAAATCAGATGCTGCATTGAGAGGAAGAAGCCGGGTGGGAAGATCTTCTCCATCTTACAGAGCAACACAGGTGCCACTTTCTCTAAGTCATCAATCACGGCCCGAGATAGCTCCTTGGCACAAAGCTGGTAGAAGAAATAGCTCAACTCTGCCAGGACGCGCCACACATGCTTGGGGACGAAACCTCTGGTCATCGTTGGAAGGAGCTGCTCAATCCATATGTGGAAGTCATGACTCTTCATCCCTAACACTCGGCAAGTGGACATGTTCACTCCCCTCCTCAGATTCACCTCATACCCATCAGGGAACATTAACGACTGAACCCACTGACATACTTCCCTCCTTTGGTCCTTCTTCAAAACGAAATCGACCGAAGTCCTTTTCCATTTCTTGCCAGGCACGGGAGTCTTCATCACTTGCTTTGGTCTATCGCACAGTGCTGCCAGGTCCACTCTTGCCTTAACATTGTCCTTTGACTTTTCTGTGTCCATGAGTGTTCCCCAAAGTGCCTCGGCAATATTCTTCTCTGTGTGCATTAAATCAATGTTGTGTGGAAGAAGAAGATCATTGAAATAGGGAAGCCTAGTCAAGCCCGATTTATGAGTCCACATGTGGTACTAACCATATCCATCAAAACGATCTTTCTCTTTATCAACTTTGAGAGCCTCTATCTCAGCGCGGATCTCAGCAGCGGTCATCATCTGAGGTGCAGGATCGGTGACTTCAACACCTTTCATGAAGTTCTTGATGTCTCGTCTAAATGGATGGTCAAGGGGGAGGAACTGACGATGTTGGTCGAATGAAGAAAACTTGCCACCACTCTTCAGCCAAGTGAACCTCACACCTGCCTTGCATATTGGGCATGGGAACTTCCCGTGAACACACCACCCGCAGAATAGGCCATATGCCAGGAAGTCATGCAGGGAGTAGTGGCACCACACATGCATTGTGAAGTTTCTCTTTGTAGCTCAGTCGTATGTCAGTACCCCCTTTTCCCAAGCATCGATCAAATCATCGAACACAGGCTCCATGAACACACCCATATTGTTCCCTGGATGTCTAGGAATTATCAGCGACAAAAATACGTTCTTGGGTTGAAAGATGACACCGGGGGGGAGATTCAGGGGTATCACGAACACGGGCCAACAAGTGTATGGGGCCACGGATAATCCATATGGGTTGAACCCATCTGTTGCCAACGCTACACGTACATTGCGAGCCTCCTCAGCTTTAACACGATGTATGCCATCGAAATGGGTCCAGGCGTCGCCATCCGATGGGTGTATCATCTTGTCCGAATTGTACCTTTTGCCATTTTTGTGCCATGTCATCTGTTTCGCGGACTCCTCTGTCATGTACAGCCGTTGGATCCTCAGTATGAAAGGAAGGTACCGTAGGACCTTCGTAGGGATACTCAGCTGTTCCTTCTTGCCATCACTAGTGTCGACCTCCAGGTACCTAGAGGATTTGCACTTTGGACAGTGCGTTGCTCCCTCGTGATCTTTCCTAAAAAGGATGCATCCATTCGGACAAGCATGGATCTGCTCATATGGCATCTTAAGTGCACAAAGAAGTTTTTGTGACTCGTACAAGTTCTTCGGTAGGATGTGATCCTCCGGAAGCAGGGATCTAAAAACTGCCAACATACCATCGAAGTTGTCCTGACTCATGCTAAACTACGACTTCAACCCCATGATGCGTCCAATTGCATCTAGCTGCGATACCGTTGTCTTTTCGTGCAAGGGCTTCTGCGCTGAAGACAACATATCATAGAACGTCTTTGCGCTTTCCTCTGGCTTCTCCTCCAATCCTTCACCGAACCGTGCCTACTGAATGTCATCCATCCAGTCTGCTACCCCGCCATCTCCATCATAATCCTCAAGACGCTGTCTCACCACCTCCTCTCTAATACGATCGGCTTCACCATGGTGGATCCAGCGGGTATAGTTTGCCGTGAATCCATACTTGATAAGATCTTCCCCCACGAGCCTCTTAATTTTTCTTTTCTTGTTGCCACATCTGCTGCACGGACACAGCATCTGGGCTGACCCTTTAGCAGCCTCGCCAAATGCATGCTCTAGGAAAGCATTGGTCTTGGTCATCCATTTTGGGGTCATACTTGCGTGGCCCGTGTACATCCACTCACGGTTATCCATCCTCTGGCACATGCATATGTAAGCGAGTAATAAAAACTATAGGTAAATCCACAAGGTGTTCCTACTATACATCTAATAGGTGAAGGATAGGTCCCAATCCCACCCAAGGATGCGTAGATGAGGTTGGCTTCCATGGTCCGCTCCTATCCAAGACAGAATTTCGGCAGCACCTCCCCGCTGTTCTCCCAATACACGTCCTGGCAGGGAGATTGTGTATCAGGAGAACAACGAGGAGGTGGTGCCAAAACTCTGTCTCGGATAGGAGCGGGCCACGGAAACCAACCCATCTACGCATCCACGGGCTGTCCAAAAAACGTGGACAATCCGAAACAGGTACGGAATTTGGTATGCAAAGATCTGCATACCAACGACCGTATCTCTTTCGGACGGGAGATGCCTAACTGGGGTTACACGAGATACAAGTATGCAAGATGGGTTATACCTAGGGTGTCGGTGAGGTCAGGCTAGTGGGGCGGTGGCGAGTCGCTGTAGTGGTGAGGCGACGCGGTGCAGACAGAACCGCAACGCCAACGAAGACGATCGGGGTCACCGAGTGCCTCCCAACGGTCCTCGTCCTGCAAAGAAAAGGCAAATGGTTAGACTCCATTGAAAATTTCGGCAGCACCTCCCCTACACGGAGAGGTTCCCAAAACCTACAGAAAACATTAGCACAAAGGCCAACAACCACATGTATACCATACATAGGCACGAAGGCCATCAACCACATACATACAACAATAACTACTACTAACACTAAAACTATGAACAACAACTACAACTACTGCTGTCACTATGACTTACTAACTAATACTAACACTACTAATTAACTACTACTACTAACACTACTACTTACTAACTAATACTAACATTAGGGCATACCTTGCCAGCGAGAATGCGAAGACCAAGGGCCGGCGACGACAACGGGGACGACCACTACGGCGTGAGGGTCGACGAACCGAGGCGGCACCTTTCTTCTCCTCTTCTCCCCTTCTCCTTCTCTCCTCCCTTCTCTTTCTTCTTCTTCCTCCTCCCCTTCTTCTCCTTCCTCCTTTCCTTCCTCCTCTTCCTCCTACCTCCTCCTCCTTCCTACAGCGGGCGCGCGGGCGCGGCGGGCGCGGGGCCAGAGGCGCGCGGGCGCGGCAGGCCGGGGTGCCGGCGGGGCGGGCGCGCGGGGAGCCGGCGGCTGCGGCGCGGCGGCTCCAGTGGTGGCGGCGCAGCGGCTACGGCGCGGCGGCGGGGCGGCTACGGCGCGCGTGTGTGTGCGTGTCTGGTGTGTGCGTGGTGTGTGTGCGTGTGTCCGGTTTTTTTTTATATTTCAAACCTCTTTGCCGAGTGCCAGATCCGGGGCACTCGGCAAAGAAAGTATTTTGCCGAGTGCCCCCGATCTGGCACTCGACGACATAAAAAATTAAAAAAAAATCATGTCCTAGCTTTGCCGAGTGCCTAGGGCTAGCACTCGGCAAAATATTCACTTTGCCGAGTGCCAAACCTTGGCACTCGGCAAAATAATTTTTTTTTGTTTTTTGCCACCAATTTTTTTCTTAGATTTGTATTTGTACCATGAACAACATGTTCAAATTTGGCACAATTTCATTGCTGTTTGCTATATTTCTTCACTTTATTTCGTTTTCTTGCAATTTTCTGAAAAATGTAGGTTTAAACTGCAGGTGCATCGAATAATAGTTTTGATCCATTCCAAAAATGTTATTCTTGTTTGTTAGTGTCACTTTATACTAAATCTAGGAACTGTCTCCAAATTTCGATCAACGTGCTCACGGTGCAAAGTCGCGAACTTGCGTGCGAGTGGTTATTTAATTCTATAAAATTCAAACGAATCCCGAAAATCTTGAAACTTGGCGAGATGTCGTGATATCACATGCATATGTGGTGGTAAAAATTTGAAAACGTTTGGAGGACATCATCACGTATGGTGTTCACAGACCAGGATGATATCACATGTGATGATGTCCTATAAAGTTCTTCAATAATTTCATAATTTAATTTCAATCAGTATTTTGAAGTAGTAAATGATTTCAAATGAAAAAGTTATCAGCTATAAAGTTGCATAACTTTTCGAGATCTACAACTTTTGTTTTGGGCGTTTCTCCATCTGAGGTCGTTTGAAAAGTTCAAATTTTAAATTTTAGAAATCAAACGTAATTTTTATTAGATAGATGATTTTAAATGAAAATATTTGGACATCCAAACAATCTCAAATTAAAAAGTTTGAACTATAAAGTTCTAGGTCTCATCAAGTACTACAACTTTGATATAAAGTTCGTCTTCATCGGACATCATATGAGAAACATAAAGTTTTCTTGTAGCATATCACTATCGGTTCAAGCCACGAATCGACAGTGATAGTATCAGTGTCGGTTTTTGGCTAAAACCGACAGTAATGTCCCAATATAACTGCTGGTTCTTGGCTAAAACCAACAGCGAAGACCCGAATATCAGTGTCCTATCACTGTCGGTTTCTCAAAATCTGACAGTGATGTCCAATTCTATAGTAGTGAGAATCCTAATCTAATAGAAAAAGATACCGTATATACCTAATATTAAAAGGCCAAAATTTCTCCTCAATTTTTTTGGTTTGGTCCTCCTAGGTAACTAACTCAGTTAATGTATCTCTGCTTGCCTCTCTACGGCTCTTCTAAATACCTAGAAATCCTAATCCAAATAGATCTCTCCGATCTGGAGTAATAGGAATAAGAATCCTAATCCAATAGAAAATATACAAATAGAAATTGTTAGCTTTAATGTGGGTCAAGACTAATATTTTATCTAATTAAATCGAATAAAATTGTAAGGTTCATATTAAATATTGTGCACAATATTTTTTTCTCCCATAATACAGGATTTTGATTAGAGGTTAACTCCACTTATATGTGCGAACTGTGTATGTCTACATTGAGAAATTGAGAAAGGATGAGAGCAAACCATGCGCGCGCCGTCGGACCGAGCCAAGGCATGTCCATGGCCTTGGCCATGTCGAGCCCGACTAGACCAGACCTGGTGCGGTGTTAGAGTTGGTTTTGCCACTCAAGACAGTTAATAACTGGAGTTATGGAAGTTTTAGGAGTTTTCGCTCGTAATGACGGACCTGCTTCTGACTTCTGACCTTCCAAAGCGTCACTAGACGCTAGCTGGTTCGGCTTCCGCATGCGATCGGCACTGCGACATTTCTGCATTGCACCAAACGAGATGACTACAACAACAGATGCTATGTCGACTAGTGTAACCAGCTCTGGTGCTGCTAGGTATGTTGCATATCATCTTCTTTTTCAGTGATTAAAATCATGGTAATTAGTATTGTCTACATGTTGGCAACACTTAGATCACATGTGCACATATCTGAGGTCACAAACTTGTTTTTAGCCTTTTTCTGGATTAAAGTGATTCTAAAATTGCCTAAATATGTAACAATCCAAAAACCCGATAGGCATTTTTCGGTAGCTGGATTTGCGAGTATGCTGAAACCAAACATTTTGGGCACACGTTACCAGTGGTGGCGTTAGAGATGCATACTATAGTTGACTGATATGCATTGTTATTTTGTTGCCAAACCTAGATCAGCTAGACCGCATACTCCTGAGAAGTGTGTGTTCCAAAGTGTGTGTTCCAAGACACTGATAGGGGGCAATAATCATCGTGCTAGCAGACTCCATAGTAGATGCATATGTGATTCTACATATTGGAAAAGAAATGTGGGATGCACTTGAGACCAAATATGGGGTTTCTGACAATGTAGTGAGTTGTATGTCATGGAGCAATTTCATAACTACAGAATGATCAATGGCCGTTCTATAGTAGAACAAGCTTATGAGATACATATATACACTATGAAAGAACTCAAGAATTTTGGTTGTGCGCTGCCAGAGAAGTTTGTGGCGGACTGCATTATTGCCAAGTTGCCACAGACTTGGATAGACTTTGCTACTTCTCTGAAACATAAGAGAGGAGTTTGGCATTGCCAGCCTCATTGGCTTTTTAGATGTTGAAGAGAAGGCGAGAGCTAAGGATGTCCGTGGCAAGAAAATTGTTGAGGGAAGTTTGTGTCCATGTGGTGCAAAAAAATCCTCAAAATTCCCACAAGAAGAAATTTCAACAAGAACTCAAACAAAAGACCACTACTCCTTTTAAGAAGAAGAAGAAGAAGAAGAAGAAAAGAAGAAGAAAGAAAATTGCTTCACTTGTGGCAAGCTTGGGCATTATTCTAGAGACTGCAAGGAGAGCAAGTAGAAGCCTAAAAAATATGCAAACATGGCTGAGGCTGTTGGAGCAACATCAAAGCATGGTAATTTATTGCCTATAGTTCTTTCAGTTTGTTATTCACCCTATTGGTGGGTTGACACATGTGCTAATATTCATGTGTGTGCTAATATTTCTTTATTTTCTTCTTGTCAGGTCGGACGAACTTCCTCCTTATTGATGGGGAATGGAGCACGAGCGGCTGTTCAGGGTGTTGGTATAGTCAATCTAAAGCTTACTTCAGGAAAGACCTTGTAATTGAAGAACGTACAACATGTCCCCTCAATAAAAAATAATTTAATTAGTGGTTCTATGCTATGTGGAGATGGCTTTAAACTCGTGTTTGAATCTAATAAGTGCATACTTTCTAAAGTATGGACCATTTGTGGGTAAAGGCTATGAGTGTGTAGGCTCGTTCCACCTATCCTAAACTGATGCATGTTTTAATTCTGTGAACAATGTGAGCTATGATATTGAATCGAATGTTTGGCATTCACATCTATGTCATATAAATTTTGGTTGCATGACTAGCTTAGTTGGTATGAATTTAATCCCAAAAATTCATTTGGTCAAAGGTTCTAAATGTCACGTATGCGTACAATCGAAGCAACCTCGCAAGCCTCACAAGGCTGCTGTGGTGAGGGACTTGGCACCGTTAGAACTAATCCATTCTAATTTTTATGAAATGAATGGCGAGTTGATCAAAGGTGGCAAAAGATATTTCATGACTTTCATGGATGATTGTACTAGATTTTACTATGTGTATTTATTAAAATCAAAAGATGAAGTGTTCTTTATTCTAATCATGAGAGAATATTTCTAAAGTGAATTTGTGAGTTTTGCGCGGAGCTTGGTATTATTAAATGAGAGGACACTGCCATACTCACCACAATCTAATGGTATTGACAATATAACAGAACCGTTTAATTTATAAGAGCACAAGTATAATGGCAGCTGCCGAGGTAGTCGCACTTTCATACTTGAGCCTATATAAACCCGGTGGTCCGTCGAGAGTATCACGAAGGATCTCAAATTTTAGCCACATACAAACCAAGATCATACATGATTCAACATCCACATGTCATATGTTACATAAAGTTCACAAATAATTCACCGTACATCAGAGTGCAAAGATAGTTATTACAACATCAGGTTTGAATTTAGTAGCGGAAGCAACATAGTTTTGAAACCATCACACGCATGGTTCAGATACATGTCAGTTTCATTATTGTTTCCAACAAAAGCACATAAAGAAGCTACTAGAAAAGGCCTTGCTGGTCGACCTCATTCCTCGTTCATGGTGGGAGAGAAATAGTTTTTGTAGTAGCCATGATATACCATGCCATCTACCATAGGTGGGAATAAACCTTGAGTACTAGAATGTACTCAGCGAGACTTACCCAACAAGAGAAAAATAAAAAGACTCTCAAGGATATGCAAGACTTATTTGATGGAGCTGGTTGGATAGCATAACTTTGCAAAAAGAGCATTACTATCATGAGTCCTCACTTTCAATATTTTAGTCAATATTTAGCATCCGATTCAGTGAAGTTATTATAGCTAGATTTGCACCTATGCTATGGCAATCACTTGATTAATAAGCATCATAATAGTAACCATATCAGGTTTATCATATAATCATTATAACCATGATGATCCATCAAGTGTTACTATGAATGAAGAAGCCCGATCAAGTTTCTCACTATCTAGGAGAGATGGCGTTTCAAATCGATTGCAACCAGCTGGACAGAAATCCTAACACAAACCCAGGCAAGCTCTAGAGCATTATAAGCCTCCTACCCTCTCTTTTTATAAATGCACCTGAGTACAACTTTTGTATGATGCATTAGGTGATAGGAGTTGGATGAAACCATTGGTGCATATTCCCTACCTTGTCCACTATATATATAAATACCTATACCCTTACTAGATGAATAGGTCGATCTATGCTTATCCAAGCTTAGACATGTAGAAGTCAGGTGATTTCCTATCACCTGCAAGATATAGATGGATACTTGGTCATAGTTAGCTATATTTGCTATCGAATAAACATGTGATGATTATATAATTGGAGGTCGGACAAAGTCTATGTTGTAGGGTGACTCATGTAATTCCGTCTTTGATGATTAAGGAATGCATCATTGTTGGTCCTCGGTCATATTGAACATAGCCTCTCACTTATCTGGCTGGATAACTCGTTCTGACCGTGAAGCTGAGTAGCTCAACTTAGGCTAGGAAGTCAAGCTGTTGGGTGCACACTAGAGGAAGTAAGGGTGTGTGGGGACATAGATTGACCGTGGGCAGGCTAGCCTGATTCGACATGGCAACCGGTTGGTCCCTGAGTGTGCCACGTTGTACGAACCCATGACTATTTCTAGAGTTGTACCAAAGATGACCTAAGGCTGCCTTTGTGCGACAACACTAAGTATCTATTCACAAGGCAACTAAAGTTAAGCTATCATAAGGCCCTCAACTAGCACAAGCTAAATAAGCTTAACATCACAATTGTAACATACCAAGCTTAGCATCACCACTAGTGTGGTGATTAGTGTGGCAGAACCACCCGAAATAACACACCTTCAGAGGCACTTGTCTTCCACTAGACACTAAGCACCCTGAAAGCAAGCTACATTGGACGTTTCCTTCGAGCACACCCCAAGGGAGAACTCGAACAATCCACATTTTTCCTCTAGGATCCAATAATGGGAACGAGTTTACAATACTTAGTCCATTTCATACATCAAGAGTTCTCATAAATACATTATTATAATACCAAGTTCAGAGTGTGGAATTTAAACAGTGGAATTGAAATAAACCTCTAACGATAAGATACAAGGATCCATCTGTGCCCACTAGAAGAATCCTCCACTCAATAGCTACTCCTCAAGCTGCACCTATAATAGGGGTAAATAAACCCTGAGTACACAATGTACTCGCAAGACTTACTCGACTAGTGGGAATAACTTCTCGACTCCAAAGGATGTGATAAGCTTTATTGTTTGCTGGGTTTCCTTTTGCGAAAAGTCTTACTAGTAGTGAATTCTTATGGATGTTCTTATTAGCAGTCAAGATTAGTTCAATTATGTAGCCATTCTATGTAAGCACATGTTCTACTATCAAGCAAGAGTTGAGCAATCAGATCCATTTCACCATCTTTCATCTTCTAGTTCTTACTACGGTGCTAGATCATAGACAAGTCATACCGTATTACACGACGATTCATGAATTAATGTAGCCCAGCTAGGTACCCCGAAACACATGCCCCGCTTGTACCCCAGGCACAAGCAGGACCAACCCACCACTTTCCTATCAAGGGGTCTAGGTCCCCATCCAAACTTGGACTCCAAGCCCCTACTCTTGAGTCCTAGGCTCAGTGTGGTGCTTAGACCTCCAACATCCCCACCTCAAATCAGTCGGTCCAGAAAGAGCCAGAACCCACGACAAGAGAGCAACGAGCCTTCCCTGCTCCCATAAACAAGTATGTGCTTAGGATAATAAGTCTGTGATCTGACTAAAATCCAATGCAATGGCTGGTCCTTAACTGACACGGATAGGGAAAACAGTGTAACCAAGCTATGCCCCATTGGCCGCGAGACACAACCTCTTACACCCACCAATACCCGCACCATATCCCTACTCGGTCTCCATTTCCTTTTACCTTTTTATCATGAGAGTGATAATAATAATCGCCTATTGTGAGTAACGGTAGGTTACTCACACTAACGATAGCCTAAGCATAGCAACTACTCAACTTATGCTAGTAGGACTCCTAGGTAGGTATATCTATGCATATAGTTTCAATATAAATCCTATAACATAAATGCTCATCACATATATATATATATATATATATATATATATATATATATATATATATATATATATATATATATATATATATATATATATATATATATATATATATATATATATATATCCAGTGATCATTCAAAATTAGGGTTATGCACCGGAGCTTGCCTTGGGCAGGCGTGGTGTTAGCTCAGTCAGTCAGTGGTGGCTCTAGGACTATGAGCAAAACAACCCACAATCCATGTTACTATTTCTATAGATAGCGACTTTGCAACAGAACCCTTGGATATTTCTCCTCTTTACAACGACAAGGTCCTCGGCCATCCTCGTGCCCTTCGACATGATGAGCTATGTCACTGGCGCTTACAGCGGCCACACAGGACCCCTGCTGACGTATCTATGAGGCCGACACTCACCTAGGGTTCAACGCAAGATGATGGGCGGCTATTGCACAAGCTGAGATGTCATAGAGGGACCTCTCCATGATGGTGGGCACCCTACGGTAATGACAATGGTGTTTAGGTGAGCCACAACAGCAACAAGGTAGTAGGGGTAGCGGGTGAGCAACAACCACTCACTAGTGACCTTACCAAGAAGCCGGCTTGGCCGGAGACGACACGAGCGAGGCTAGCCACGTGCGCATTGCGAAGTGAATGGCGGACTGCAAAGGCATAGCCGCATCAGTGATGAGGAGGCAGCACTAGAGCTGTGACTAGCATGCACACGATGAAGAGGGAGCCAAGGCTAGCTAGTTGTGTAGAAGAATTGGCATGGGATGAAGCGGTGGAGGCTAGCCATGATGCGGGCGGTGACTGGCCTTAACGGCATGGTGGTGGGCAAAGCTCCAAAATTGGAGCCTGGCCTGACGTGAGTCAAGGCAGGGTGGGGTCGGCTAGAGAGGGGGCGTGAAGGCGGAGATGCGAGCACGAGGAATTAATGAGAGGTGCTCACTCTCTAACTCGCCATGACATGACTCGGCGGCGGCGGACATTAGAGAGAGAAGAGAGAAAGAGAGAAAGAGAGAAATAGAGGGTGGTAGTGGGCTCGGCTTGTCCTTGCCTTGGCAGGACACGAGCGGCGAGCTAGGCCCATGCACCGGTGCTATGGACAACGTGTGTCCACATCCGACCGGCATGGCCCATGCACCGCAGTGCCATAAATGGCATGGCGATGGAGGCTCACCCATGTGCGCACGACAGAGATGACACGCATAGGACCGGCAACCGCGTAGAGATGAAGTGGACTAGCGTGGACATGAGGATGGTCCGACGGTAGCGATAGCATCACGACACGAGGAGCAGTGGCGGACATGATGGTAGCATAGCGTGGGACGGGGTAGGTGGTAGCGGTGGTGGCTCCACGCTGCGGGCCAGTGGTAGCCAAGCCATGGCCAGGCCAGAGGCGGCCATGGCCTGCCGTACATGGCAGTGCATGCACACGCATGCGTGACCAACGCGGCGACGTCGAGCACCCGAGCATGGTGATCGTAACCATGTGACCAACCAGCCCAAAATCGGTAACCACATTTTAGTTGATCATTCTGAGTTACAGAAATTGATCTACACACTTTATCACTTGCATTAACACATAAACATGATGCTCATGACATGTTTTAGTAAATGATTTACGGTGTAACACCGAGGGTGTTACAAATCTACCCCCCTCAAACAAAATCTCGTCCCGAGATTTCATGTGCCTAGTGTGGGAAAAGAGAAAAAATAATTTCTGATTTAAACAATTACCTTGATGAACTAGAAAGAAGGTGGGGATAATGCTTCAAGATATAGCTTTCTTGCTCCCATGTTGCTTCATCCTCTGATTGATTTTGCCACTGAACTTTATAAAACTTCACCACATTATTTCTAGTCACTCTTTCTTTTTCATCTAAGATCTTAACAGGATGCTCAATATAAGACAAGTTGGGCTGGAGAGGAAGTCCTTTAATTTCCACCGTTTCATCGGGGACCCACAAACATTTCTTTAACTAGGGAATATGGAAGATATTATGCACTACTGACAAAATATCCAAGAGCTAGATACGGTAGGTAGTAGAACCACACCGGACCAAAATCTTGTAAGGTCCAACATAGCGAGGGGCTAGCTTCCCACGGACACCAAATCGATGCACCCTTCTCATGGGAGATACCTTGAGATACACATGATCACAAACTTCAAATTGCAAGGGCCTTCTTTGCTTGTTCGCATAAGTTTTCTGATGACTTTGAGCTGCCTTCAAATGACTCTGAATAATACTGACTTGCTCTGAAGCTTCTTTGATAAAATTAAGCCCAAAATATCCACGATCATCCACCTCAACCCAATTAAGAGGAGTTCTACATTTCTTGCCATTCAAGGCCTCAAAAGGTGCCATACAAATGCTTTCTTGATAACTATTGTTATAAGAAAACTCAACTAGAGTCAAGCATTTGTCCCACTTTTCAGGAAAAGAAATGGCACAAGCTCTCAACATATCCTCCAGTACCTAATTTACCCTTTCTATTTGGCCATTAGTTTGCGGATGATAAGCTAAACTTCTGAGGAGACTAGTACCAAGACATTGCTGAAGTTACTCCTAGAAATGAGAGACAAAGATTGACCCTCTATCAGAGATGATAGTAAGAGGAACTCCATGCAGGGTCACAATCCGGTTAAAATACAACTTGGCATACTTCTTGGCTGAATACCTTGTATCCACCGGGAGGAAATGAGCGGATTTGGTAAGGCAGTCCACAATGACCCAAATAGAGTCATACCCCTCTGCCGTGTGGGGCAAACCCACCACAAAGTCCATGGTAATATCCTCCCATTTCCAAATAGGGATAGGCAAGGGCTATAAAAATCCAGGCGTACGCATATGGTCTGCCTTAACTCTTCCATAAGTGTTGTATTCCATGACGTACTTGGTGATATCCTGCTTCATATTTGACCACCAATACAAGTGGCACAAATCATGGTACATCTTGTTACTTCCTGGATGGATGGACAACTTGGAATGATGAGTTTCATCCAAAATCTTTCTTCTAAGCTCATCACTTGACAAAACAACCAATTTGTTCTTGAACCTCACTACACCTTGATCATCAATACTAAAATGTGGACCATGCCCTTCGGCAATTAACTCCTTGATATGCGGGATTTTCAAAACATCTTACCTTTGCTCTATAATAAGTTGCTCAAGTAATCTGAGACTAGAACAATATGGGCTAGCACCTCAGCATGGTTGAGAGACAAGGAATCTTCTTTCACTTGATGCGACTTCCGACTTAAGGCATCGGCTACCACATTAACTTTTTTAGGATGGTAATGAACCTTCAAATTATAATCCTTGATTAGCTCCAGCCATCTCTGTTGCCTCATGTTCAGCTCGGACTGAGTGAAAATATATTTGAGGCTCTTGTGGTCTGTATAAATATGCACTTTATTTCCCAACAAATAATGCCTCTAATTTTTAGAGCGTGCACCATAGCAGCTAGCTCTAAATCATGGGTGAGATAATTCACCTCGTGCTTTTTTAGCTGACATGAAGCATAAGCTATCACACATCCATCCTACATAAGCACGCATCCCAATCCTATCCTTGAGGCATCACATTACACATCAAATGGTTTGTCAATATCTGGTTGGGCAAGAATAGGAGTAGAGGTAAGAAATTTCTTCAGGGCTTGGAAAGCTTCTTCACAAGTCGGACTCCATACAAACTTGACATATTTCTGGAGCAACTTGGTCATTGATTGGGTTATTTTGGAGAAGTCAGGGATGAAGCACCAATAATAACCAGCAAGACCAAGGAACTGATAGAACTAATGCACTGACTTTGGAGACTTCCAATTTAACACATCTTGCACCTTGCTTAGGTCTACATAGATACCCTCAGGTGTCAGAACATGTCCCAAAAACTACACTCAATCCAACCAAAACTCACACTTGCTAAATTTGGCATACAACTTGTGTTTCCTTAATCGAGTTAGTACTATCCGAAGATGATGTACATGCTCTTCTTTGTTCTTGGAGTATATCAAAATATCATCAATGAATACCACTATAAACTTATCCAACTCTGGCATGAAGACTGAATTGATGAGATACATAAAGAATGCAGGAGCATTGGTGAGACCAAAAGATATGACTAGATATTCATACAACCCATACCTAGTAGAGAAAGCTATCTTTGGTATATCTTATGGCTGGATCTTAATTTGATGATACCTAGAACGAAGATCAATCTTTGAAAACACCTTGGCACCAGCCAATTGATTGAATAAAGTATCAATACGAGGTAAATGATACTTGTTCTTAATTGTTACCGCATTGATAGGGCGGTAATCCACACACATCCATAGAGTACCGTCCTTCTTCTTCACAAAAATAGCTGGACAACCCCATGGTGAAGAACTAGGATGGATAAAGCCCTTCTCCAATAATTCCTCTAACTGCTTCTTCATTTCTGCTAGTTCTTTAGGAGCCATGCGGTAGGGATGTCGTGAAATAGGAGCAGTGCTAGGTTCTAAGTCAATGGAAAACTCCACATCTCTATCCAGTGGCAACTCAGGTAGATCTTTAGGAAAGACATCCGAGAACTCACAAACCACATGAATAGAGGCAATATCAGGAGAAGCTTCAACATGAGCAACAACCGGTAAGGCTAGATTTGAGGGCTAAGGAGAGACATCCTATCCTCGGAAGAAGGAAGCCATAACTCAACAACTCTCTACTTAAGGTTCAAGACTACCCCATAAACTCACAACCAGCTCATGCCCAGAATTGCATCTATGCCTTGCCCAGGTAGCACCATGAACTAGAGATGGTAAGTGTGAGTGGCTAGCACTAATCTGATGTGTTTGTCCGAGTATTAACGCACAACTACGCACCAAGAGTACTGATTCTATAGGCAATAGGAATAGCCATAAGAGATATATTGTGCCTCTATGCAAACCCTATGCTCATAAATGAATGTGATGCACCAGAATCAAATAACACATATGCTAGGTGGGAATCAATGGTAAATATACCAGCCATCACAGGTTCATTCTGCAAGATCTCCTCAGCCTCAGTGAAGTTGACTTGTCCAGAACGGTTTATGAGCACCTTCTTCTTGATAATCGTCCTCTTGACTAGACAGGAGTTGGCTGAAGGCTAGGAAGACTACGCAGGCTAGTTCTGTGGACACTCCAGAGCATAGTGGCCCTCCTTGCTACACTTGAAACAAGCACCTAGCTTGTTCCCCTGCCCCTGACAAGGCAGAACTTGTTGTCCTTGAGGTTGTTGTTGCACTTGCTGAGTAGGTGCATGATACTGAGTGGGAGGTGCCTGATAGGTCTATTGAGGCTGATGGAATGACTGCCCGCCCGAAGACTAATAGGGCACCCACCTGGCAACCTATACCTTCTGAGCCTGGGGGTGACTAGAAGACCTAGTAATCACCCGCTTGTGTTTCGACTCAGCCTAAGACTCACGCTGAAGTCTTTCCATGGCAAGAGCAGCATTCATCATAGCACTAAAAGTCTAGTAGTTCCCTATGTACAACTCCTTCTATAGACTACAAGAGAGGCTGCGATAGAAATGGTCCCCTTCTATTGACTGTAAGAGAGGCCATGATAGAAATAGACCCTCTTCTTCTCATCAGTATCGACATGGATCCTAGCATACTATGCCAGATGGTTGAACTTATTCACATAATCCATCACAAACATGCTCCCTTGCTTCAGGTCTAGGAACTATGTCAACTTCCTATTCAGCACACTAGCCGGAATGTAGTACTCTCTAAAAGCAGCTGTAAACTCCTGCCAAGTCACACGGTGGTCCACCGTCTGCATAGCATTGAACGTCTCCCACCATGCACTGGCAGAACCCAACAGTTGTTGTGTGGCAAAGCACACCTTCTGCTCTTTAGTCACAATGAGCAGTAGAAACTTCTGCTCTAGAATATGAAGCCAATGCTCCGCATCCAGAGGCTTAGCAGTTGGCGTGAACGTGGGTGGGTGCATCTTCAAGAAATCCCAGTAAGAACAGGGCCCCTTGGGACCACAGGCACCATCTCCATTCCCACCATTGCCTCCGTGGCCCCCATGGGTGAAGCCACCAATCGCTTGGGCTAGCATCTCCAAGGCACAAGCTAACTCGCACCGAGTAGCCAGCATTTCCGCCATCATCTCTACATGGGTCATCGAAGGTGGTGGTGGCAGAGGAGGAGGAGCCAGAAGTGGGGCCTCGTGACTGTCCCCATTGGTGTGCCCATTATCCTCACCACGACTATTTTCGCCCTAGTCTTCACCAAGACCATGGCCCATCTCAGCACTGGTGCTCCCACGACTAGACCTCAGGTTCATCTGTAAACAGATAGAAACCCACCATTAGGGACAACACCTCCAGATCAGGAACAAGAGATTAGAGAAATGGTAAGGCTTTTAGATGAAGCATTCTTTTTAGTTATTACATTAATTCACTAACCAAAATTATACGTGTGGGGGGATTTAGTTTAAGCAAGATTCTCTTTTCATGATGCATGCATCGGCCTACCCGTTCACTCAAGCTAGAATATAGCGATATTCGCAAAAAAAAATTGGCACATCGCACACTCACTTTTCGCTTGCTAAACGATTCTTATGCAGCGTAAGTTAGTGTACCTATAGAAACTTGATTAGATAAAACCAGTGCCGCTATCCTAGATAGACCATATTGCTAGGGCTTATACTTATTTACATAATTTTATCGCATCCTACTTTTCGCAAAGCTTTTGTTGGTCAAATTTTAGGTTTTGAAAAGAGTTATGAAACTCGTAGACTCATTATTGGCTTTGATAGCACCTGTGGCAGAAATGCCTGAAATAACACACCTTCAGAGGCGCTTGTCTTCCACTAGACACTAAGCACCCCAAAAGCAAGCTACATCGGATGGTTCCGTCAAGCACACTCCAAGGGAGAACTCGAACAATCCATGTTTTTCCTCTAGGATCCAATAATGGGAATGAGTTTACAATACTTAGTTCATTTCATACATCAAGAGTTCTCAGAAATACATTATTACAATACCAAGTTTAGAGTGCAGAATTTAAACAGTGGAATTAAAATAAACCTCTAACAATAAGTACAAGGATTCATCTGTGCCCACTAGAAGAATCCTCCATTCAATAGCTACTCCTTAAGCTGCACCTACAATAGGGGTAAATAAACCCTGAGTACCCAATGTACTCGCAAGACTTACCTGACTAGTGGGAATAACTTCTTGACTCCAAAGGATATGATAAGCTTGATGGTTTGCTAGGTTTTCTTTTTGCAAAAAGCCTTACTAGTAGTGAATACTTATGGATCTTCTTATTAGCAGTCAAGATTAGTTCATTTATCTAGCCATTCTATGTAATCACTTGTTCTACTTTCAAGCAAGAGTTGAGCAATCAGATCCATTTCACCATCTTTCATCTTCTAGTTCTTACTACGGTGCTAGATCATAGACAAGTCATACCGTATTACACGGTGAGTTGTGAATCAATGTAGCCCAGCTAGGTACCCTAAAACACACGCCCCAATTGTACCCCAGGCACAAGCAGGACCAACCCACCACTCTCCTATCAAGGGGTCCAGGTCCCCGTCCAAACTTGGACTCTAAGCCCCCACTCCTGAGTCCCAGACTCAGTGTGGTGCTTAGACCTCCACCATCCCTGCCTCCAATCAGTCAGTCTGGAAAGAGCCAGAACCCACGATAAGAGAGCAACGAGCCTTCCCTACTCTCATAAACAAGTATGTGCTTAGGATAATAAGTTTGTGACCTGACTAGAATCCAATGAAACGACCGGTCCTTAACCAACACAGATAGGGAAAACAGTGTAACCAAGTTATGCCCCATTGGCCACGAGACACAACCTCTTACACCCACCAATACTCGTACCATATCCCTGCCCGGTCTCCATTTCCTTTCACCATTTTATCATGAGAGTGATAATAATAATCACCTATAGTGAGTAATGGCAGGTTACTCATGCTACTGATGGCCTAAGCATAGTAGCTACTCGACCTATGCTAGTAGGACTCCTAGGTAGGTATATCTATGCAAGTAGTTTCAATATAAATCCTATAACGTAAATGCACATCACATATATATATCCGGTGATCATTCAAAATAAGGGTTATGCATCGGGGCTTGCCTTGGGCAGGCGTGGTGTCAGCTCAGTCAGTCAATGGTGGCTCTAGGACCTCCTCCTACATGAGGATCTCCTCCTCATACTCCTCGATCACCTCCTTGAACTCGTGGTCTTCGATGCTCATGATCTCCGCCAACTCATTCTCTACATGCATGCGATGATGATGCAACACTTAGTATTTTAGCCACAACAGCTCCTACATTAAGAATACACATGGTAAACTACTAAGCTAGCTCTAATGACTAAGATACTAAGCTAACTATCATCTTCATCAAGTAAAGTGTTGGGTTCAACTAACAAACAATTAGCTTTACAAATGAAGGATATATCTTTATTTCTACTAATGATTTAATCTATATTTGAAACAAAGAGCATTTAACTACCCTTATGTTAAGTCTATTCTAAAGCTACAAAAATTATAGTGAGCACATAATAATACCATGAAGCTACTATAAAATTTTCAAAGCTATAGCTATCTCCATATTGCCACAAAAATTCCTACAATATTTAACCTAATAATATTAAACACTCTCAAATGATTTAATAGTTCCTGGTATCAACAAATATATATATATATATGAACTAAATACACCAACAGATAAATCACAATTTTAGGAACTAACAAATTAGTTTAATAATTTTTGGATATCTACATGATTTTATATGATTTACCAAAGTTTAGCTCAGAATTAAAATAAAAAGCTATTTCTATTCTCCACGAAAAAGATAAACTCAATTCGGCCCAACACGGCCCACACGGTGCAACGCGCGCGTGCGAGCGCATGGCGGCCCACAGGTGAGGCGTGGCCCATGCATGGAGGCGGCCTGCGATAAGGAAGCCCACGCGTGCTGGCACTATTTCAAAAACGCACCTAGACTATGAGCAAAACAACCCATAGTCCATATTACTATTTCTATAGATAGCGACTTTGCAATGGAACCCTCGTACATTTCTCCTCTTTACAACGACAAGGTCCTTCACCATCCCCGCATGTTCCAACATGGTGAGCTATGGCACTGACGCTTACGTCGGCCACATAGGACCCCTGCTGACCTATCTACGAGGTCGACGCTCACCTAGGGTTTGATGCGAGACGATGGGTGGTGGTTGCATGAGCCAGGATGTCATAGAGAGACCTCTCCACAACGACGGGCACCCTACAGCAATGGCAATGGTGTTCAGGCGAGCCGTAGCAGCAACAAGGCAGTAGGGGTAGTGGATGAGCAATGACCACTCACTAGTGACCTTACCGAGAAGCCGGCTCGGCCAGAGATGACCCAAGCGAGGTTGGCCTCGTGCGCGCTGCGAAGTGAACGGTTGACCGCAAAGGCACAGCCACGTTAGCAGCGAGGAGGTAGCACTAGAGCTACAACTAGTGTGTGCACGATGAAGAGGGAGCCAAGACTAGCTAGTGGTGTAGAGGAATTAGCGCAGGATGAAGTGGTGGAGGTTGGTCACGACACGGGCGGTGACAGGCCTTAACAGCACGGTGGCGGGCAAAGCTCCAAAATTTGAGCCTAGCTTGACGCGAGTCAAGGCGGGGTGGGGTCAGCTAGAGAGGGGGCATGAAGGTGGAGATGCGAGCATGAGGAATTAATGAGAGGTGCTCACTCTCTGACTCGTAGTGATGCGACTCAGCAGCGGTAGAAAGCAAAGAGAGAAGAGAGAGAGAGAAATGGAGAGCGACAATGGGCTTGGCTCATCATTGCCTTGGTGGCACACGAGCGGCAAGCTTAGGAGGCCCACGCACTAGTGCTATGGACAACATGTGCCCATGTCCGACCAGCATGGCCCGCGCATCGTAGTGCCAAAAATGGCATGGCGACGGTGGCTTGCCCACATGCGCGCAACAGAGACGACATGCATAGGATCATCAACCACGCAGAGATGCAGTGGACCGGCATGGACATGACGATGATGTGACAGCAGCGGCAGCATCGCAACGCGAGGAACAGTGGTGGACGCGACTGCAGCGCGGTGCGGGATAGGGCAGGTGGCAGCAGCGGCGGCTCCACGCTGTGGGCCAGCGGTAGTCGAGCAATGGCCAGGCCAGAGGCAACCATGGCCGGCCATGTGTGGCAGCACACGCACGTGCATGTGTGACCAACATGGCAATGCCGAGTGCCCGAGCGCAGTGATCGCGGCCACGCGACCAACCAGCCCAAAACCGGTAACGCGCATGAATTTTAAAGCGCTCAACAAGTCCAAACGGTTGCTCCTAAGCCTAAACCATCTTCACCATGCTCAAGATGGCACATGACACTACCAAATCGAGCTATAACACTACACCACCCTTTAATCTAATCTCTCACAATAAATTGCCAAACATAGCAGTGTCTAACTGTTGGCAGACTTGAAAATTTCTAAGTTTTTGAGCTGAATTTGTTTTCCATTTGCGATTTCTAAGCTAGTGGAAATATTGGCTAGTAATATCATTTTTCATCTAGAAATATTTCATTGTGATCTACAAAGTTTGTAGTTCAAACTTTATTTAAGTATCACACACATGTTCTATAGCATTTTTGCTTAATAAAAATTGGTTTTAAACCCTAAGTGATATAACATGACTATCGAATCAACTTTCGCTCCGCATTTTAGTTGATTGTTTTGAGTTATAGAAATTGATCTACACACTTTATCACTTGCATTAACACAAACATGATGCTCATGACATATTTTAGTAAATGATTTATGGTGTAACACCGAGGGTGTTACAATTAGCAACCGACCACTATCAACCAGCATGAATAGGTTTGTGTGATAGCCAATTAAAATAACTTACTCTCTAGTGCTTAATAAGTCAAAGTGGTGTGACCTTGTCCTTGTCTTGTATGCTTGTTGCAATGCATCATGAGTTGCTTTCTATGCATTTATACATCTACATTGTGCATCTCATCTAGGTATGCTAGATGTACAATGCGAGGAGCTGACGGACATGATGTTGGAGCTAGACCCAAAAATGGTGTTTGGTGGACCTAACCTAAAGATGGAAGGACTAAGCAAGTGCTAGGATGGGAGATGCTTGCCAAGCGAGTGTCATATAACAAGCATTGACCTAGTGTTGGATCTTAACAGTCAATGCCCCTAGGTGAAATGCACCGGGTGCATCTAGCAGCTTCTAGGGTTTATAGTTGTCCATGCAGCCCGATGCACGACGGGACGACATGAAGCCCGCTTTTTTAGCCCAACATGAGCACGGTATGGCCCGGTGACATGCGGGCCCAAGCTAGCCTGGCCCGAGGCAGCAGGCCATGCCTAGGCCGGTGCTCAGGCCCGTGGGCTGGCATGGCATGGCTCGTGGGCAGCAGGTCACTAACCAATGTTGTTTATAGTCATGTGACATCGATACTCAAATTAGCTAATTTATTGAGTCACCTTGTCTCTTGCATTATGATTATATTTTTGTTTTGTCACCTCTAATCAAAATGGAACCAACGGGAAATTTTGGTTAGAGGAATAATGTTGTTCTTTGGTTGATGGCACATGTTGATACCTAAGTTGCACTATTATAATCATATGTCATCCTTATGTCTTTCCCAAGTAATTTAGTCATCTCTAATTAGGATGGAACCAACCAGAAGTCTTGGTTAGAGATATAATGATGTTTAGCAATAATGAAGTGATACTTGAATATTTTCTGGCCAACGCTGACTATGTTCACATGTCCCTAATGTCTATCGCATCGCATATTGTGCTTGTGTCTCCCAAGTGATTAAGTTGTCTCTAATCAAGATGGAACTAACAAGAAGTTGCTTAGAGATTAGTGTCATTATGGGATTGTTAGATGTGGCACATGGATATCTTCTGGCCAACGCTGATCATATCTATATGCCCTAGGTATAATTGCTTCCTTAAGAGAACTATGTTATTGTTTTGCTCATAACCATTTCATATGCCCATTAGCAATCTACATTAGTGAAGCTAATACCCTCTATGAGTCTTTTGACAATGGCATTACTAGGAGGGTATGTCCTTTCTTTGTCATGGTGTGATGTGAATGATAATTATTAAACTATGTCTTTTCACATGTTGCTAATCTGATCAACATAGGATTGGCATCATGATAGACAATAATGCACAATTTAAGGTATTTATATTATCCTTACTTATGTATCCTTATTACGTTTATGTAATGAATTCAGTCATTAATTTCTTGTCTGTTTTCATGTACCCTTATAATAAAGAGTAAAGTAATTAGTATAATGTTATTTCCTTTTATTGTGAGTATGCACATGATTATGAGCTCCCTAAAGAAAGGCTTATCTTTGATAGTTAGGACATTGTTGAGAGTTCATGGAATTTCTCTTTTGTCAAATGCCTATTGGAGCAATCTAAATAAATGTCACTTATGATCATGTATATTCATATATGTGTTGGGGTCTGGGGGAGCAATTGTGGTAGAATCGCCTAATCTAATGCCTCCTAGGAGTGCTCATCTTCCATTAGACACTAAGCACTCAAAGGAGAACACTAAATTACTCGGTTCCGTCGGACACACCCCAAGGGAGAACCCGAAAATCCACATTTTTTCATCAGAATCACAAATGAGATAATAAAGCTTACATCATTGTTAACCCTTTCTTACATCACTTTTAATACAATATCAGAGTATAATATTTATTATTATAACAACGGAATGTAGTCATCTTATCAGAGTTATGAACAATTTAAGTTACAACGGAATATTAACATGTTATCAGAATTACAGTGGAAATAAATATCCATTAGTGACATGATGAAGCATTGATATATATACTATGATAACAGATTATAAAACTTTTATTTAGAAAATGTTTAGTGAGATTTATAACAAAAACTATAATCGCAGCGTAAAGAAAATCCTCTCTGAGCCCACCAGGAGGAATCCACACACAAAGGTCAGCTCGAGCATCCACCTGTCACCTGCAATAGGGGGAATAAAACCCTGAGTACTCAATTGTACTCAGCAAGACTTACCCAACAGGAGGAAAGAAAAGACTCCAAGGGTTACGCAAGGCTATCAGGCTTGTGGGTTTATTGCATCTGCAGGAAGCATTACTAAATGTGCGTCCTTATATTCGATTTTTATTAGTAGTGCATTAGTTCATTAACTAACCATTCTATGTAAGCACTTGTACTACTTTCAAGCATGTGGTAAGCAATCAGATTTCCATTTCCATTCCATCTTTCATCTTTTAGTTCTTACTGCGGTGCTAGACCCAAAACAAGTCGTACTAGATTGCCTGGCGATTCACAAATCAATGACCCTAGCTGGGTACCCCAAAAACACACACCCCACTTGTACTCCGGGCACAAAAAGGACCATCCCACTATCCTCCTATCATGGGGTCTCGGTCCCCATCCAAACTAGGACTCCAAGCCCCTGCCCCTGAGTCCTGGACTCAGTGCGGTGCAAGAACCTCCTAACCTAAAAATCAGCATGACAGTCGGTCCAGAAAGAACCAGAACCCATTTCAAGAGAGTAACAAGCCTTCCAAGCGCCCATACACAAGTATGTGCCCAGGATAATAAATATGTGACTTGCCTCAAGACTTATGCAACGGCCGGTCCTTAACCAACACAGACAGAGAAAGCAGTGTAACCAAGCTATGCCCCGCGTCTACGGTGACACAACCTTTTACACCCACCAATACCCAAACCATATCCCTGCTCAGTCACCATTTTCCTTTCCACCATTTATATTTTCCCAAGTGATAATAATACAGTAATATATTTCCTATCTCTTACGAGTGACAGGCAATCACTCGACTTCTATCGGAGTCCTATAGCATAGCAATCTACATGATCCTATCATACTAGTAAGACTCATAGGATAAAGATATATATGCAAGTGGGTTTCAATCAACTCGTTAAAACTTAATGCACAATTATAATTTAAACTATAGAAAAGTAGGGGTTATGCACCGGGGCTTGCCTGGGTAAGATATATATTAAAAGTTAGTATCTGCATCTTCAGATCATCCACCATCAACTGAATAGAAAGCCCATTGCATCATGTCCTAGAGAGAATACCATTACACCATCTTCAATTGATCCATTGATCCATCATCGTACCTATATGATATGTATTGATGCAAATGCATAGATGTAAATAACCAACGACAGCTAAAACGCTTAGAAATCTGATCACGCCTCACAAGCTAACGAGATAGCTCTAACGCTGGTCTACGTATCCATGTTGTCGAATAAGGCGTTACTTCCCAACAATTATTTTAGTTATATAAACCCAAGTTGTTTCTTTATTCTATTCTATCAATTTAATCTTTATTCGCAATAGGACATCATTATCTATTTAGCAAACTAATTATTCCAAAGCTACAAAAATTACAGTGAGTACCTAATATTTCTAGGAGACTACTATCAAGATTTCTGATCTAACACTATTATCAATTTATCACAACCATTCCTATAAGTTTATATTTTTACAATATTAAGTACCTTAAATTAATTATATACCTTCCAAGAATATCATCAAACTATGTGAACAAAATATACTAACAGGTAGATCATGGTTTTAGGAGACTAACAAAATTGGTTTCATAATTTTTGGACAACTACACAATTTTATATTGATTTTATAAGTTTTATTCCCAAAACTAATTAACAATCGCTTATAAGACTAAAGAGCCAGCGGCCACTCATTTGGCCCAGCGGCACGATAAGGGACGCGGTGGCCTAGGCGGAAGTGACACTCGACCAGCCCAAGCGCAAGCGGACCAAGGCCGGTAGCGCGACATGGCCCTAGACGCGTGCATGGCCTAGGTGGCAAATGAACCATCGCCCAGCACGAGCAGGCCGGTCCATGCGCGGATGAGCGTGGCCCAACGCGTGGCGGGGAGCGAGCGGCCCAGTCAAGCCGGAAATCTGATCCAACACGGGTGGGCCACTGGTCCTCATGCGGAAACGGGCTGGCCCAGGAGGGGAGGCTCTATAGCAAAGCATGAGCAGGGCGCCGACGGCGTGACCATGGCCGCGCACGGTGGTGAGGTGCCAGGCCTGGCTCCACTCCAATAGCGAACGCGCGGAACTCGAATGGTCGAGGCGGAGCTGCTACTAGTCATGCTAGGCATGGGGTACTCTGAGCCGAGCTGGCCACGGACACATCCATGGCGGCGTCCAAGGAAGGACTGCGTGCGGCAACCAGCGATGAAAATGACACGCACGTGCGCACCATTGAACTAATGACTTTCGATCCACATCAAAGCTCTCTATAACCTCCTCATGGTTCTAGGGATTCAAGGAATTGGAGGGATATACCTTGTGTACGATTAATTTTGGACCGAAAGGGATGCGTACATGGCAACGATGCTCCTGGCGCGGTGGCTGTGCAGCGGCAACTCGAGAGCCTAGGGCGCACGATGTGGCCAGGGCACGAGAAACAGGCCAAGGCGGCACAGGCGTCAGCAGGAGGACGACCCGACAGCGGTCTAGAGCGGGGACACGGCGTGGGATCCGGGAGCACCTGTGCGCGACAGCCGGCGACGGGCAGGCCCCCTCCAGCACCGGGCGAACCTGGCGTCGTGGACCAGCACTGTGGAGCATGGCAGGAGCCATGGAGGTGGGGCCCCATGGCAGCAGCAGCAGCATCACGGGCTAGGCTGATGACGGCAGAGAAGCGGTGGGGCCGAGGGCCTAGTTCCGACATATAGTTGTACAAGCTTTTGAGTTTGCTTCATTATGTAATCGACCATAATGAACACGGGAGATGAGGTGAACTATGATTAAGCTAAAAGAAAGTGTGCATTTATGAGGAAGGTTAGCAAAAGAACAAGATAAAGAACTTTGTACGGTACCTATGTAATCTTAAATTTAAGGAAGAGTTAAGTGAAGTCTTAGAGTTACACATGGAAATGAGGCTAAATTTAAGTTATGATTACTCTATTCCAGTAACGCAATCATTGTTCCTATTATATGGAGAAATATTTTGTTTGCTTCTCCCTTACTGTTTCAGAAACATTAAGCATGATTGTAGCTCTATAGTTTTTTCTTTAATGAAAGTTCATCGAATTGTGGCACTGACGTTTGACCACATTTCGAGGAGGAGTATTGAATGACTCATTAAGAAAAGGAAATGTTTAATTGAATGTCTCATTAGTAAAAGAGATGCTTCACTATAAGAGGCAATACCCCTATGAATAAAGTTTTAGTTATTTACTCTATTGTTGAAACCTCTGGTCTATCTTATATGTGTCTTTTTAGCCAAAGTGTTTCTAGATGGAGATCTAAGTTGGTTTCATACAAAATTACTATAGACTATCTTATGTTATGATGGATGCCAACACTAAGTTTAAGATCTTATTATTTTCTTTAATCTCCATCTAGATTAAGGGGTACCACTACCGCTATAATTGATCAAAGTGTACCACATAGCTGAATTGCTTGGGCTTATCAGTTCCAATATTTATTTAATACATTGTCACTGATACATACAATTCTCTATGATAGATAAAAGTCTTATACTCAGTTCTAACTAATGAATTAGCCTATAATGATGTTTGTTTTTCTGAGGAGTCAAAACAATGAGTTGTCATGTGTTCACATAACGAAAGTGTTACTCCAAAAGGAAATAATGAAAAACTAGAGCTAATGATTGTAGTAAAGGCATTTCATAAAGTAAGAAATGGACTATACTGACAATGGTGGCACTTATTTCTAAATATTTCTAGAGCTATGAGTGTCTACATAAGAGGTACAGAAGTTGAGTAACAAAGTGGACAATATCTCATTAAGTAATAAGGGTATTGTATTTAAGACCTAGGATTTATTTTCTCGCCTGGGCATTAGAATTATCTTGGTGATGTCTCTCATGATTCTGGACATTATGATACACCAAAATTGGTCCAAAGTGAGAATTAAGTTTGTCTCAAAAGTTATACTTTGATGGAGTACTTAAGTTTTAATGGAAATACTTACTCTGTCATATGATTAAGGGCGACTGATTTTATTCACGCTGCTGCTTTCATAAGCATTAAGTATACTTAAGTCATTATGAGCCCTTGATCTTCTATAAACAGAATATTTGGCAGAAATTGTTCAGGATTGGACCCCTGAAAATCGTTGATATGCATGACACTAATGGATCGTATGTTCACATAAAAGTCAAAAGTGCCCTGAGAAATTAATTTATGCAAGGTGTGGTGATATTATGAAATCCACATAAAGTTTGAATCTTCACCCTTGCGGGGGAGCCATATTGTGGAATGGCTCCAATAGTTTTCTCGAGGCACCATTAATTATGTGTTGTAAGTTGTGACATATTATGATTTAAGACTAAGGAATTTATGATTTATCCCGAAATTAATTACATAATGAGTGCAATTTACTCGAGTAACGTGTCAAGTGGTACTACCAAACCCGAGACACTGTGAAAGATAAATTCCAGAATCATATATCATCAACTATAAATGTCTAAGGTTATGTTTAATGAATTATGTTCTAATGTTTATTCTTATATGCTCCGTATAAGTATTATGTGTCACGCGTGGAGCATATATTTAGTTTGATGATTCCCTACTTTAGGCTTGCCCTCATGTCTTGCGGGCATAATGATAATTGGCAACCTATTATTAAGGGATAAAATTATGATCTCAAATTTTGATTCTGGAAATATGTTTGTTTTCTCCTTTATGTGTGCACATTTATATAAACAAACTGCACAATAGGACCATAAGTAAAGGGCCATCTCCCATTATGCATAAGTGATTATCCTATCGAAGTGGATTGGCATATATTGTAGGTATTAAGGTTACAATGACGTTTATAGATTGTTGTAACATATTACCTATATACGCTTCTCTACTGAGAGTGGACTGATGATGTTAAGTTAAGAGTGGACTTATGTATTACGCCATTCGATCAAAAGGGGAAGAATGTTGGAGATGATCGCCCTATTCGCTTGGGCTTGTTTGGCTCATAAGCCATGGCTGAAAGTACTGTTGGCTGATTTGGTGTGAGAGAAAAATACTGTTCGTTGGCTAAAAAAGTACGGCTTATAAGTCAAACAAGCCCAAACGAACGGGGTGGATCTGGGCTTAGGCTTGCTGACCGAGTCCTCATGGCTATGGGCCCACCACTCCTAACTGACGCATCATGATCGGAGGTCCCAACCGATGTCGTGCTATAAGATAGGACCGTGTGTGGCATCTAGCGGCTCTCTCACTCTAACGATGAGAACACCCAGACCTCCTAACCCACCGATCAGGGAGGCACGGGAGTCGGTTGAAGACCGACGTCCTCTACCGCTCCACCGAGAACCAGGAGGCCGATCCAGGAGGTACCTAAGATCTAACAATGGTCTTCTGCTAATCAAGGTTAGTGCTAATTAATCATGGAATTAGTGTGTTCATGTCATTAGACTAGTGACCCTAATGTGCTGATCATGATTAAGTTCTAACAACTTTGACCTCCATATGGATCTTCAGGATGTCACAGCATCTTCAAGCAGCTACTGTACCAAGCAACCAGGGGCCAGCCGCTACTGTACCAAGCAGCCAGGGGCCATTGATCATTGGCCAATGGCCGCGGCTGCTGGTTGGCCTCGCGCACAAGCCCGCGTTGGCTGTCAGCTCGCCGGAGATGCCACATATTGGATGCCCCGCCACGCGACGTTGCGAGCCCGTTTGGCGGCGGACGAATATCGGGCGATCTAATCTTTGAAAGCCTGATGACGTGGGAGGTTTAAATATGGATAATGAAAATTTACCTAGACTATTGTTACACTCTTCTTTTTTTAGGTGGTTTTATATTTAACATAATAGCTAAATCAAAGGATTTGGCATGCTTTTAGCTCATCTCTTCGAGATGCTCTAATAAGTTTTATCATGCATGTGGTTATCTCATCCTTGTGTTATGGTACCCTGCATTCCGCACACCTCTTTACATAAAATCTCCTGTGTTTTTTATTCGGGTCCTCTATTTTACTACTGCATTCCTCTCATTTTTATGTGTTTTCTCGATTCTTGTGTTTTTTATTCCACCGTTCCAAACAGACCCTTAATATTTCTTTGAAGATGACAAGCATCATGGAAAATTAAAGGACCACTGCAAATTGACCTCGTATGAAAGCTAGTTGGATTTCCAGTTTCAGATATAGTAACATGATGACTGTATGTGCCGGTGCATCAGAATTCGGTGTGGTAAACGAACTAAAGGTAGCGCAGTTGTAGTAATTTGACTCGAATGAAGTACAGGGGATGAAGTCAAAGTCATGGACGACACTAGAGACCACCGAATATATTGTATCACCATCAGTTAAACCACCTACACTACTACTAATAAGCATTGTGTTTACTTGGTCGATCGATCTCATCCCAAGTTATCAACTACATACTCCAAGCAACTTCGGGTACACCTAGCTAGCTTAGCTTAGCTTCTCGACTGACCGTTCATCTTATCCCTAGCTAATCAATCAAACACTTGGAGCTTCTTGTACTCCTCGTCGGCGATCGCAGCATACATCTCGTCCTCAGGATGCACCATGCCACTCTTCTCCAAGAACAACCTGAGTAAGTTGTCGGCCGCTCAAGCACATGACGCCATCCTTGGTCGATGTCAAGGTTGCGGAGCGCTGCCCACATAGGTCCTAGAACACAACCTGAGGCATCCATTCTCCATAGCCCGCCTTGACGAACTTGCCACTCAAGATGTCGTACTCATCCCTCCACATGCGCGGTAATGCCGGGTTCGATGCGGATATTTCTCTTTAAAACCACACAATTACGAGAAGTCCTTGTCACGTCTGATCGGGCCTGATGACACTAATACCCTATCAAAATCCTTATAGCTTAACACGAAGAAGATGGTCTTCACTAAATCCTCTGCCTTGGTTGGTGGTCTCGTTCCCTTTGCAGCGTTGAGCATAGCTTTGAACACTTTCCTCAGGCTGAAGTTGTTGTCACATTCCACCTTGCGAAGGAGCTCTACCTTTTCCATGTGGGTTTTGCCACAAGCACACTGGAGCGGATGGAGCGATTTTTGAACGCCTACACCTGATGCTCCTATGGTTTGCTGATAAGCTCCGAGATGAGCAAGGCGAGCGTGACGCACACCATCCCAGTTTGCCCTCCTCGCCCTTGAATAGGCCACCTAGGAAGAAATTGCAAACTGCCATACAATTGATCAAAGATCTCTTGTTGCGGACCTCAGCGACTATCTTGTCCCACTACACATCATCCCACTTGCTTTCCTTGCCTAGGCATCGGATGATCTCATGCGGGAGTTTCGTTTTGCCCATCTTCTTCTTGGCCTAAGGAAGCTGCTGCAACTCATCCAGAGGCGTCAACACATCAGAACGGAGACACGTGCGCACACGGGAGGTGTAACAATTCTCCTCATAACCATGGTTTTAAATAGCACGATATAGGTCTATTATAGCTTCGCTATAGCTTTTCAGAGGGTCTACCGCTACGCTATTGTCAATTATTCTGCTATTGTCAATTGTTCCACTATTGCTAGCTGCTAATGACATTTTAGCTCCGCTAAACACCACTATTTGGTTTAGCCGCAATGTATTTTTAGCACCGCTAATCCTGACCGAGGTAGATATTCATTCTCTATTCTAGAGAACTCTAATTTATGTCTCTCTCCTTTAGATTATTCACTTAATAAATGATGTAATAAACCATTAAATAATTATTGAATTGTTGAATATTGAGTGCGGATCACAATAATATGTCGATCGATACTATGAATGTTAAGTAATGTGTTGGAATTAATAGTTTCGAATAGGAGAGAGCTCGACGGTCGATAGAAGAACACATAGGGTTTTGAATAAGTAGAAATGAGTGGGTGGTGAGATCCCTTGCCCTCATGCCCTTGGGCACTTATACATGCAATGACTATTTATAAATGTCTCCTTGGTGGGGTTGGATTTCACATGACACTACTCTAGCTGCTAGTTGGGCCTCTTGTAGGGTGGATTTAGCCCACATACCTCATGAGTTCCCCCAATAATAGCCCCTCATCTATTAGGTTATGACCGATACACCATGATCTAATAGATGCTCATACTAAAAGAGGCGCAAACAGAACTCAACCCCTGGTCGTAAGGATCACCCTTTGCAACCTACCCGTGTGCACCTCACTAAAAAGTCCATCCCAAAACCCTACGGGAAGAAGGGGCATGGAGAAAAGAGCACACATATGACTCTAGCCTATAGTGCTAACTTAGGAAGCTACCACTCCAAGTGCCTTGATGTCGATCTCCCTGATATCTTCATATTTGGGCTTTGGCTTCCCGGCTGCTTCTATGACATGGATTGTTAACTTCGCTCAATGCGCAAGTCTTTACCTTTAGGACCTTCTCCTTGTGTAGATCTTCATCTCCTGGACCTTCTTGGCATGCAGATGAGTTTCCATGAGATCAGATGAGTTCCCAAAAGAAAAACACGATTTAGGGTTTGGACTGCCACAACCGGCTTGGGCTGGTTCAAAAACCTTCTAGGCCGGTTTTTACTGGGCCTGACGGAGCCTTATACTGAAACTGGTTTGGGCCGGTTTATCCAAAGTGGTCTGGGCCGGTTTTTTCAAGATCTTTGTAAATTTTGCACAATTTATATTGAATTTGACCTTTTTTTGTTTGCACGTGTTTTTCAATCCATCCTGACTCTTCGATCATATTTTGGATCTCAACAATAACTATGGATCTTCTCTTCTTGTCTATAAAATAGCATGCAGTGGCTCAGAATATTAAATTTCCTGGTATGCAGGTTTTAAGGGTAGAAAGGGCATTATTTACTATGGTACTATGTGTCAACTGTACATAGGGGACGGCTTGACGTATCGTAGTTCGAGCTGCACCTTGCATCTTTTTTCAATAAAAAAGATTGAATTTTCAAGTATGTTCATATATAGTACACATGGACCTGACTTTTTTAATCAATTTGTACTAGCTATATTTAAATGGTAGCACGTGCCTATCGTATGCAAATCTTATACTAGTACGACCAGAAGCCCCAACGGAATTGACATGTTAATACTCGCAAGAGAATCTTAAAAAAACAGATGAATTCTAGAAACTCTCACAGAAACTATAAACATCCAAACATCAATCAATATACTATACTACAAGGCTGTCTTCAACAGGAGACTCGTTGCAGAACCTAAACCCAAAATAGGTCTCCAACACAATACCTATAGTCTCCAACATAGTACATATATGAAAGACCCATTTTAGGTGTCAGAAGAGGTATAACTCAAATCTTAGTATCCTCTCTTCCGTACACCCATTTGCAGAAAGGGTTGTCTTCTGGGTCTTGTTGTTGGAGAAGAACAAAAATAGATATTAAACCATTTACCTGTAGCGCTATCCAAAGGACAAATGGGTCTTGTATTTTGGGTCGCGGTTGTTGGAGACAGTCTAAACGGTAATCTCGTGGGAAAAGTACCCATATTTGGATGGGCATTATATTGGACTAGCAAACATGTCCATGCGTTGCAACGAGATCCAATACATAGTGAGTTGTAGCACGGGTCATGAGTTCGAGTCACAAAAAATAAATTAACTTAGTGGTAAAAAAACTTTGTTTTCTAAGGAGTCAAAGATTAAGATGGCTGTGATCTCTTATTTATTATTTGTTTTTACTCTTATTATATTTATTAGAACATGAAAAAAACAGGTGAAGAAAACAATGAAAACAAAATCAGAAAAGTCGAGCTAGTGTCAAAAACATCCTAGAATTTTTTTTTGAGCATACTCGAAGCCAAGTAGAAAATAGTCATGGTTAAAATTGAAATGTACTCTAAAAACTAGCCACGGAAAAAAAATGTGAACATATTCGGAGCTAAGTGAAAATCGTCCAAATGAATGTAAAACAACACGTACTCAGAGCAAGTAAAAACGGACAAACCAAAAAAAGTGAAAAGAAAGAAAAGAAAAGAAACGAAACAAAAAAATTCTACCTTTTTTCCTCTTTATTAGATTTCTGTTCTTATATTTGTGCATTTGGATTAAGATTCCTATTCCGGTTACTCGAGTTGGCGAGATCTAACTGGATTAAGATTCATAGTTGTCCATATTATTATATTTTTCATATTTGGATTAAGATTCCTATTATGAAAATTACCCATATTTGCAATCACAGTATGCATGGAATTATCCACCTTGTAATTTTGAAATAAATTATTAAGTAACCTTTAAACTTGCATCCAAATCATCTTATCTCTACCATTATGAAAGGTAATCTGCAATAACACCATGCATTTGCACGTAAGTTACCCATTCTTGTGACTATAATAAATAACCTAAGTAATGCAATTGAAATCTAAATTATCTACCTCTACCAGTATTAAAAATAAACCAAAATATCAATCTCAACTTATAAGTTTTTTTACAACAATTATACTTATAAGTTACCAATATATTACTATTACAAAAAAGAAGATAAATAACGATAAAGTACCTATATAAATGTTTCTAAAAACTCACCTCTACCACTATTAATATGTAAAAAAAATAGTTTAAAGTGAACACACATATGCACCACGCCATAAATAGCAAGTTAGCTATTTTTAAATGTCAACACGTGCCTATCGTATGCAAATCTTATACTAGTAGGACCAGAGGCCCCAACAAAATTTCCATGTTAATACTCACAAGAGAAACTAGAAAAAAAGGTGAATTCTAGAAACTCTTACAAAAACCATAGACATCCCAACATCCACATTTGGGTATTGGATATATTCTATTTTCTAAAAATTACTCATATTTGCAATCACAATATGCATATAATTATCCACCTTGTCATTTTGAAATTAAATATTAAGTAACCTCTAAACTTGCATCCAAATTATCCTATTTCTACCATTATGAAAGATAATCTGCAATAACACCATACATTTGCATGTAAGTTACCCATTCTTGTGACTATAATAAATAACCTAAGTAATGCAATTGAAATCTAAATTATCTACCTCTGCCAGTATTAAAAATAAACCAAAATATCAACCTCTAATGTACCTATAAGTTACCAATATATTACTATTACAAAAAAAGAAGATAAATTGAATAACCATAAAGCATCTATTTAAATGTTTCTAAAAACTCACATCTACCACTATTAATATGTAAAAAAAATAGTTTAAAGTGAACACACGTGATGTGCCCCACCGCCATAAAGATCAAGTAAGCATACATGCATATATATGGGTGAATAATATATTGTTATATTTAGCAATCATATGAAAAATATTATCTTGATAATTCGCATATGTGTACCATCCGTTGATGAATGCAGTGCCGCAAAATAAGCAGGTACCACGGGATCAATCGTGCAAGCGCAAGCAACCATGCCTCCGTTCGTCTGCCCTTAAAACCAGTTTGTTCGACTTCTTTTTTAGTCGGAACAGTATTTTTCTTTCATAATATTTTATTCAAAATAGTATTTTTCATCCAATTTCATCTGGAATTCCTCCAACCGAACAGGACCCATGGGTCGTGCAAGCAAATATGTATCCGTGCAAGTGCAAGCGACCATATATTCGCGCGTGAGACCAACGGATGGTGATCGCATATGTGCACCACACATGCGGCGGCCGAGCGAGCGCCTATAAATATGCATCTTGTACGCACGGTCGAGAGCCATTCAAGCATTTAGCAATTAATTAGCCCACACATGAGTTTAGCAATGGCCTCCAAATCGCCCGCTGTGTTGCTCGCCACGATTCTCGTGCTGGCGGTGGCTTCTGCCCAGGCCCAGCCGCCGGCGAAGGGAGCAACCAGCAGCCCGTGCCCCGCGGGCCAAATACGCCTACTCCTGCCTTTCGATCACGTGGGTCAACACATCCTATTTTCCTCTCTCTTTCCCGAACCGAGCAGCGTCTTCTCCATCGTCTTTCCCTTCGTGCGCCTCTTAATCACATAAAATCCATTCCCTTCTATGATCTCCCTGATTTCGTGTTAGACATTCCAAAGAGTTCCTTCTCGGGAACCTCTGCTCTGCCGCAACGGCTTGCGACCGCCGCCATCAATTTTACCATCGGAGATAGTATCGGGCGGGGTTTCGTCGTCGTCGACCTACGCATGAGAGGCAGCACCCCGGCTTAAATAATTAACTCTTAAGCCTACAATTAACTACTTACTGTATGGAGAGCCTATGCAGCAGCCTCATGGCGACTAGCTGAAGATATAAATAAACTCCAGACTCCTTCCTCGATGTAATAAATTCCAGGCTCCGCTCCTGAATGTACTCTCTCCATTTTTCTATGCATGATGTGATATTGATTAGATCAATTTGATCTAGGCCTTGTTTAGATGCCATCCAAATTTCAAGTTTTTTCACTCTCTCTCCATCACATCAATTTTTAGCTGCTTGCATGGAGTATTAAATGTAGGTAAAAAAAATAACTAATTACACAGTTTAATTGGAAATCACGAGATGAATCTTTTGAGCCTAGTTGGTCCACGATTGAACAATATTTATCAAATAAGACGAAAGTGGTACTATTTATCGGGTTCACTTTTTTTTTTGCAAAGTGAACAAGGCCCTAACCAATGTTATACATAAAAAAAAACTAGAGGGTATCTTTCCTAAGAAATCCATCGAGACATTCTTGTGGATCAGCATAAATGTACACATCAAGCTTATGGTATTGGAAAAAAAATTCTATGCACTCGTGATGTATAGCGGCGCCAGTGCAGCACCACTTGTCTGCCGTCGATTCGTCGTGATCGATGTTCCCCGTCTTTCCGTACCTGCGTGCAGTTGACAACACATGGCCTATCGAGCCTGATTTTTCACACAGCCTAATCCGGTCCACGGACACATCGATGACGGTTGAGTGATGCTGCACAGGTACCGTACATCATGTTCCCATGGTATCTCTGGTAACATTTACACCTGCAGATTACCGTTAAGCAGATTTTTAACACTCCTCTCAGTTAACAACTTAGCATCTAATCCGATTAAGCTATAGTTAGGTTGCTATCGTTTGGTGGCTGCTCCCAAAGCTTTCAAATAAATATTCAGGCTAAAGTATCACTATCCGTTCTGAGGTACCAAAGCGATTGCAGTGGGACCGCATCACATCACTGCAGCTTGATCTGAGACATACCATCTCATAAGGCTGACTTGTGGTCCCATCTCACAGGGCTGATTGCATCAATGAGTGTGCAGTAAAGTGTCCTACCTAGCCATAAGATGTGGGTCTTATATACACTACACCGAGGCCTTGTTTAGATTGCAAGTTTTTTCACTCTCTCTTCATCACATCAAATCTTTAGACACATGCATGGAGTATTAAATGTAGATTAAAAAATAACTAATTACACAGTTTGATTGTAAATTACGAGACGAATCTTTTGAGCCTAGTTAGGCCATGATTGGACAATAATTGTCAAATACAAACGAAAGTGTTACAGTGCCAGATACTGATTCCTAACCCCAATCTAAACAAGGCCCAAAGAGAAAGTTTAGTGCGTGTTTAGTTGGGGGAAAGTTGGAATTTGGCTAGTGTAGCACTTTCATTTTTATTTGACAATTAGTGTTCAATCATGGACTAATTAGGCTCAAAACGCTCGTCTCGCGATTTCCAACCAAACTGTGCAATTAGTTTTTTTCGTCTATATTTAATGCTCCATGCACGTATCGCAAGATTCGATGTGATGGCTATTGTAGCACTTTTTGGGAAGTTTTTTTTGAACTAAACAAGGGCTTAAGCGGCGACTTTGTTCTTTGCAAAAAGGAAACTAAATGTGTCTCTTTTAGGATCTCCCTTCAGTCACAATCATCAACCCATCATCTTTAAACGGTTGCTTGTGCCTTGTGGCATGGGGGTCAGTGCCTGACTCTGCCTCTGTGGAGTTGGTCTTGGATTTAATAGTCTGAAAACTAAAGCAATGACGCACGGCAACAGATTCTAATAATATTGTTAAAAGATGCTTGGTCTGTGGAGAATTGGTTTACGGCTGATCTGACAATGGTACACTCCAGTGTTGCAAATCGAGGCCCTGTTTGGGATCGGAGTGGGCACAAAATCCTTTTGGAATTAACTGAAGTTGAAACTCTACGGCTATGTTGATTCAGGAAGCAGATGAGCTTGCGCGGTTCTAACCTGCTGCAAGAAAAGGAGGAGCTACTCAGGTTGTTTAGAAAGGTTCAGAATTAGATCATAAATATCCACAACTTGTGTCCTATATTACCTAGCTTTCTGGTCAATGTTTTGGTGCGTTAGGCTATCTTTTGGTGGACTAGCTGGGCTATGTTTTGGTGGGTAAGAAGAGCCTAAATTGAAATGCAATTAGTTGTATCAAAGAGCAAACAAAAACAAGAAGATTGTATAACTTGCTTAGACGATTTTGTCAAGGAGTAGAATGCATAACATAGATGATCTCACACAAATTATATATAAACAGAGATTGGACTGAAAAGGAGAAAAGGGTGGCGTTTTCACCTGCCTGATTGTATACTTTGCTATTGTAATTGGTCTGATACTGGTATTCCCCTGAATAGTACAAATAGACTGACCTCAACGTGGCTTGACAGCAAAGATTGTTTAGATACACAATCCTATTTGCGACGCTCGCACAAGATGTAGCCGATCGTTGCTTGTTTGCACGATGATGGAGAAATATGATAATGGCAGATAATTGTGATGGTCAAAATGCGCTAGTAGGTTCGGTTGTTGTGACATAAAAACAAATAAACCAGTCATCTCAATGTTGATGAAACACATCGATTGCAAATGCTTTCCATGACGTTAGTGACTGGTCACTAAAACCACCTGTTCTCTCACCAACCAAGGAATTATGATCCCAAGGACCTATGTCTAACAAGCAGTTGGGCGTCGTCATCGGGTCGAGACAGAGAAAATAAAAACAAGAGAAACGACGTGCGCAGAGACTAGCTACGAAAGGGCACAGTTGAATTCCTAGTCTTTTGCTAATGGTAGAGAAAATGCCGTACAAAGGAGAGTGTACAATTGTAGGAGTGATCTGGAATATGTAATAGCTGCTGATTCTTGCAGCAGCATAGCAACTTGCGAATTATTCAAGCGACAAAAAGGGAAACAACAGCGCACAATTTGTGACCATACATGATACATATCACGTGCTACAAGAGAACATGGGTACCATATCCAGACAAAATGACATACACTGCCGTGTGCTTGACACTACCTCCATTCTAAAATATAGAGATTTTTAGCTGTCCCTAAGCTAAAATATTATAAGTTATTCTAGTTTTCTAAATATATAGCTTTTGCTATATAGATATATATTATATCTCTAGATACATAATAAAAATTTATATATCTAGAAAAGTCAAAAGACTTACAATTTGAAAACGAAGGAGTTGGTGTGGTGGATCGGCAGAGCTTTATTTGGTCGAATCAAAGGCACGGAGTAGACGGTGAGGCACACGGTGGTACGGAGATGAATTTAGCTTCTCCACACCCTAAATTAGGGCCGGTTTGGTAGGTCTCTCTAGCCGCTTTCAATGGTTTCGGCTCCCACTTCCCTCGGCTCTAGGTCTTCCTGCTTCTCACCTGAAAAATACCATTTGGCAAAGCTTCTTCATTTAGCTCTAGCTCCATCTCGATGACTGTCAGAGAGGAGGGGCGGCGTGGGCGAGGAGAGGAGGCGTGATCGGGCGATGCAACGCAGGCAGAGACGAGGGGGCAGCCCCAGTGCCCCACGCAGCGGCGAATCTAGACTAAACTGCTGCCGGGGTCGCACAGATTCATGAACTCAATTTGATGGGGTCGTAGCTGGCCGGAATACGCGGGGTTTCACTGATTCGTACAAAGCTATCGGGGTCGCATGACCCCGACAATTACACACTGGCTTCGCCGCTGGCCCCACGAGCGAGCGCAGAAGACAGCACAGAAGTCCTAAAGTGGAGGGAGCGATTCCGGGCGTAGCGCTGCAGAGTGGTGATGTTTTGGCAGCGCTCCATAACTTCTCGCGTGAAGCAAGATCAGCGGAGCATTGCTAAACAGAGCCTTTATTTCATCCTCTACTCGCTCATTTTTTTTCATATTATTTTAAAGACATATTTACATGATGTAATTTGTAACAAAAAAAATAGCTAGTTACGTAGTTACATGGCGTAAAACGTCGCTTAATTTGGAAGTGGAGGATGGAGCACATATGGGGGCTTCTTGCATTCTTCTCTTTCTTTTCCTCGTTCCTATTATTACACAGGTGCAGGTGGTTGATTTATCGGACTAAACAAGGCCAGCAGCAAATAAAGGGAGCTAGATTTAGCTGGTATTTAGATCCAGTGATTAAAATTTAGGAAGTATGTCGGAAGGATATTATATGGGGTGTTTGGATACTAATAAAAAATAAATTATATAATTCGTCAGTACTCCACGAGACGAATTTTTAAGCCTAATTAATCCGTCATTAGCACATATTTACTATAGCACCACATTGTCAAATCATAGATTAATTAGGCTTAAAAGATTCGTCTTGCAAATTAGTCGTAAACTATGCAATTAGTTTCGTAATTAGTTGTAACACTCTTGGCGTTACACTGTACAGCTTTTTGCTAAAACATTGCATGAGCATCATACTTGTGTGTAAATGTGTGTAATATAGGATATAAGGCAATATACGGAACTTGAAACGTTCAATTGAAACATGAAACGCATGTTACATTTCATGCCGCATTGTATTACTTAGGGTTCTAAATGAATTTTTATGGAACAAAAATGCTATAGAACGCATATGCAAAGCTTTAGTAAAGTTTGTCGCATGATCTTCGTAGGTGACGTGAAATACGTACAGTAGAGAACGGGGGCTCTTTTGCAAAAGAGACAGCCGCGCGTGGGCTCTGCCGCGGGATGCATAGCGTGGGTAGCGTCCGCGCGCTGCTGCGTGCACGCGCGGGCGGGACGCCGGGGTGGGCCGAGCCGTTCGCTCTGTGGAATCGAGTTTCGATTTTCCAGTAAAGTAATAAAGGTGTATTTAATTTCATTATGAGCTGATCTTTGTAAAATTGTAGAAAAATATGTAGGTGTCCAAAAATAGTAAAAAAATTGTTAGGTTCACAAAAATGCTATATATCTGTTGGTATAGTTGGTTCACAGTTAGATGTTACAATAATAGGTTCATAAAGTCAAATTGGAATTCTTAATATTAGTTAGCTTAATATTTATAGGAATTTTTGTGGCAAACCAGTGATAACTTTAGACATAAAATTTTTACAGTAGACTCATGAGATTATTATGTACTTGCTGTAAATCTTGTAACCCTAGAGTAGTTTGATAAATAGAGTAGCTATTATCCTTGTTTTATCATATATAGAGTAAATCGGTATTAGGAGTAAGAATACCTTTAGTTGCTATGGTAAGTATGTCATGTTTCAAACTTGTTAGTGGTAACCGTAGGTAACTTAGTACCTTGATCGGTAGCACTAGCTTAGTAGTTAGATAGATGTATTTTTATTTTAAGAGTTATTGTTGCCGTATTACTAAGTATTGCATCATCATTTCATGCATGTAGATCATGAGTTAGTAGAGTTCGTGCCCATGGACGAACAGAGTTACGAGGAAGTCATTGAGGAGTATGAGGAGGAGATCCTCGTGTAGGAGAGAGCCTCGGAGCCTTTTGGAGCTGACTTTGCTAACCCGTCGTCTGCCCAAGGCAAGCCCCGATGCATAACCTATATTTTATGATCAATGAATACATATATATGATGTGCATTTACGTTACAGACATTTTATGGAAACTACATGCATGAATATATCTACCTATGAGTTTTACTAGTACAGGTCGAGTAGCTGCTATGCTAAGGATATCGGTAGCGTGAGTAACCTGCCATTACTCATAATATATGATAATTATGATTACTCATGATAAAATGGTGAAAAGGAAAATGATGACCGGGTAGGGATATGGTTGGGTACTGGTGGGTGTAAGAGGTTGTGTCCTATGACCAATAGGTTATAGCTTGGTTATACTTTTTCCCTGTCTGTATCGATTAAGGACTGATCGTTGCATAAGTCTCGAGGCAAGTCACAGATTTATTATCCCGAGCACATACTTGGGTATAGGCGTAGGGAAGACTCGTTGCTCTCTTGTCGTGGAATCCGACTCTTTTTGGACCAACTGATTGGAGGTGGGGTGGTGGAGGTCCTTGCACCGCACTGAGTTCAGGACTCAGAAGTGAGGACGTGGAGTCTAAGTTTGGACGGGGACTTGGACACCCAGGACAGGAGGGTGATGGGTTAGTCCTGCATATGCCTGGGGCACAAGCGGGGCGTGTGTTTTTGGAATACCCAGCTGGGGGCATTGATTCGCGAATCGCCGGGCAATCTGATACGGCTTGTTTTTGGGTCTAGCACCGTAGTAAGAACTGAAAGATGGAAGATGATAAAATAGAACTGATTGCTGAACTTCTGCTTGAAAGTAGAACAGGTGCTTACATAGAATGGGTAGATAATAAATCAATACAGCTATTAATAATAATATAAATAAGGACTCACTATTAGTATTGCTTTCTGTAAAAGGAAACCAGCAAACCATAAAGCTCATCATATCCTTTGGAGTTTGGAAATTATTCCCACTAGTCGGATAAATCTTGCGAGTACATTGTGTACTCAGGGTTTATTGACCCCTATTGCAGGTAAGACATGAGGAGTACCTTTGTGTGGAGGATTCATCTGGTGGATATAGACGGATCCTTGTTCTTTATCGCTAGATGTTATTTTGATTTCCACTATTTAATATTCCGCACTCTGATATTTAGCGATGTAATAATGAATTTCTAAGAACTCTGGATGTATGAAATGGATTAAGCATTATAACTCGTTCTTATTATTGGATCCTTGGGAAAATGTGGATCTTTCGGGTTCTCCCTTTGGGTGTGCCCGATGGATACCGCCCGTTGTAGCTTGCTTTTGGGGCTCTAAGTGTCTGGTGGAAGACAAGCGCCTCCGTAAGTATGTTATTTCGGGCGGTTCTACCACAGTTGGTACCAGAGCCAATATTGGGTTACGAGTTCATCACTCTTTTTCAAAACTTAAAAATTTAACCAACAAAAGTTTTACGAAAAGTAGGATACGATTAAATTATGTAAATAAGTATAAGCCCTAGCAATATAGCCTATCTAGGATAGCGGCACTGGTTTTATCTAATCAGTTTTCTGTAGGTACACTAACTAACGTTGCGTAAGAAATCGCTTAGTATACGGAAAGTGAGTGTACGATGTGCCAAAATTTTTATGAATGCCACTATATTTCAGCTTGAGTGAACGTATTGGCCGAAGCATGCATCATGATAATAGGATCTTACTTAAACTAAAATCCCCCTACACATATAATTGGATTAGTAAAGTGATAGGATTACTAAAAGAATGTTTTAACAAAATGTGTTGTAATTTCTCTAATCCCTTGCTTCTAATCAGGAAGGTTGTTTTAAATGGATGATTCATATCTCTTACAGATGAATCTAAGGCTAGTACGCGGGAGCACTAGTGCTGGGGTGGCTCACGGTCTTGGCGAGGGCCAAGGCGAGAGTGGTCGGGCCAATGAGCACGGCAACAGGGAGAGCCAGGAGGCTCCACTTCTGGCTCCTTATCCTTTTCTGCCATCGCCACCACCACCACCAATGACTCACGCCGAGATGATGGCGGAACTGATGGCTGCTCGCCGTGAGTCAGCCCGTGCCATAGAACTAATGGCACAAGCTGTCGTTGGCTTCGCTTGTGGAGGCCACGGGGGTAATGGTGGGAACGGGGGTGGTGCCCGCCGTCTTGAGGGACTCTCCTCTTACCAGGATTTCCTCAAGACCCACCCACCCACTTTCACAACGATAGATGAGCCCCTGGATGCGGAGCACTAGCTTCACATTATGGAGCAGAAGTTTCTGTTGCTCAACGTGGCCGATGAGCAGAAAGTGCGGTATGCAGCACAGCAGTTGTTGGGGTCTACGAGTGCATGGTGGGATACCTTCCATGCCATGCAGTAGCTAGATCACCAGGTGACTTGGCAAGAGTTCACCACAATATTCAGAGAGTTCTATATTCCTACTGGTGTCCTCAATAGAAAGCTGACCGAGTTCCTAGAACTGCGACAATGGAGTATGACAGTGATGGACTACGTCAATAAGTTCAATCACTTGTCCTAGTATGCTGGCATTCATGTGGACATTGACGAGAAAAAGAAGGACCACTTCTATCTCGGCCTCTCTTACATCCTTCAGGAGAAACTATACACTAGGAACTATCAGACCTTTGGGACAATGATGAATACTGACATCGCCATGGAGGGCTTGCAGCAGGATTCCTAGGCAGAGTGGAAGAGGAAGCGGGTGGCTACGGAGTCTTCTAGCCACCTTCATACTCAGAAAGTTTAGGTTGTCCGACGAGTGCCCTATAAATCATTAGGTGGGCATTCATTTTGGTTGTCCCAGCATACTTCTTAGACTTCTTCCACACAGTACCATGCACCCACTCAGCAGGTGCAGCCCCAGTAGCCTTAGGGACAGCAGGTCCCACCTTGCCAAGGATTGGGGAACAAGCCTGGCGCTTGTTTCAAATGTGGCAAGGATGGACACTATATCCGAGAGTGTCCCCAGAACCAGCCAGCCCAGTCTGCTCAACCATCGACAAACTCCAGGCTAGTCAAGCGGACGGTGATCAAGAGGAAAGTGCTAACCAGCCGATCTAGATAGGTGAATTTCATGGATGCTGAGCAGATATTGCAGCAGGAACCGGTGATGGCTAGTATGTTTACCATCGATTCTCATCCAGCTTATGTGTTGTTCGATTCTGGTGCATCACATTCCTTTATGAGCATGGGATTTATAGACCGGCATAATATACCACTTATGGCTATACCGTATGCCTATAGAATCCGTACTGTGGGTTCACAAATGTGCATTAATACCCAAATGGACATAGTAAGCTTGGTATTAGCCACCCACACTTACCGCCTATAGTTCATGGTACTGCTTGGGCAAGGCATTGATGCAATCCTTGGAATGAATTGGTTACGGGTGTATGGGGTAGTCTTGGATTTGAAATAGAGAAGTGTCGAGTTACGACTTCCTTCTTCTAAGGATAGGATGTCTCTTCTTGTACCCTCAGATCTAGTCTTACCTGTTGCTGCCCATGCTGAAGCCTCTCCTGACCTTACCTCCATTCCAGTAGTATGTGAGTTCCTGGATGTATTTTCTAAAGATCTACCTGGGTTGCCACCGGACAGAGATGTGGAATTCTCCATTGAGCTAGAGCCTGGTATTGCTCCTATCTCCCGACGCCCGTACAACATGGCTCCAAGAGAATTGGCTAAGATGAAGAAGCAGCTGGAAGAGTTGATGGAAAAAGATTTCATCTATCCTAGTTCTTCACCATGGGGTTGCCCAGCCATTTTTGTGAAGAAGAATGATGGCACTCTGAGGATGTGTGTGGATTATCATCCTCTTAATGTGGTAACAATTAAGAACAAGTATCCTTTACCCTATATAGATACTTTGTTCGATCAGCTAGCTGGTGCCAAGGTGTTCTCGAATATTGACCTCCGTTCAGGCTATCATCAGATCAAGATCAGACCACATGATATACCAAAGACAACTTTTTTACTAGGTATGGGTTGTATGAGTACCTAGTGATATCTTTTGGTCTCACCAATGCTCTTGTATTCTTCATGTACCTGATGAATTCAGTCTTTATGCCGGAGCTAGACAAGTTTGTGGTAGTATTCATTGATGATATCCTGATATATTCTAAGAATGATGAAGAGCATGCCCAACACCTTCGGATAGTACTGGCTCGACTAAGAGAGCACAAGTTGTATGCTAAATTCAGCAAGTGTGAATTTTGGTTAGAACGAGTGTAGTTTTGGGGGCATGTGTTGACACCTGACGGCATTTTAGTAGATCCCAGCAAGGTGCAAGATGTGTTGAATTGGAAGTCTCCCAAGTTTGTGCACCAGATTCGCTAGTTTCTTGGTCTAGCTAGGTACTATCGGTGTTTCATCCCGGATTTTTCCAAGATAGCTCAGCCAATGACCAAGCTACTCCAAAAAAAGCTAAGTTTGAGTGGAGTCTAGCCTATGAAGAGGCCTTCCAAGCTCTGAAGACATTTTTGACCACTGCTCCTGTGTTGGCCCAACCAGATATTGACAGACCCTTTGATATATATTGTGATGCCTCAAAGACAGGGTTGGGCTGTGTGCTTATGCAAGATGGGCATGTGATAGCTTATGCTTCACGCCAACTGAAAAAAGCACGAAGTGAATTACCCCACTCATGACTTAGAGCTGGCTGTGGTGGTCCACGCTCTAAAGATTTGAAGGCATTATCTGTTGGGCAATAAAGTGCATATCTTTACAGATCACAAGAGCCTCAAGTATATTTTCACTCAGTCTGAGCTGAATATGAGGCAAAGGAGATGGTTAGAATTGATCAAGGATTATAATTTGGAAGTCCATTATCACCCAGGAAAGGCCAATGTTGTAGCTGATGCTTTGAGCTGAAAGTCACATTAGGTTGAGGAAACACCTTTATCTCTCAACCATGCAGAGGTGTTGGCTCACATTGCATTGACCTCAGAATTGCTGTAGCAGATTATTCTAGAGCAAAGGAAAGACCCTGAAGAAATCCCTCACATCAGGAAATTGATTGCCAAAGGGCGTGGCCCTCACTTTAGTGTTGATAAGCATGGAGTAGTGAGATACAAGGATAGACTGGTGGTTCCATCCAATGAGGAGCTAAGAAAGAAGATTTTGAGTGAAGCCCATCATTCAAAGTTGTCTATTCATCCTGGCATCAACAAGATGTACCATTACCTGTGCCACTTGTATTGGTGGTCTAACATGAAGCAGGACATCACCTAGTATGTCATGGAGTGTGACACTTGTGGGAGAGTTAAAGCAGATCATATGCGTACTCCAAGATATTTGCAGCCCTTGCCCATTCATGTTTGGAAGTGGGAAGATATCTCCATAGACTTTGTGGTGGGTTTGCCTTGCACATCTAAGGGCTATGATTCTATTTGAGTCATTGTGGACCGTCTCACTAAGACGGCTCATTTTATCCCAGTGGACACCAAATATACAGCCAAGAAGTATGCGAAGATATATTTTGATTAGATTGTGACCCTACATGGAGTTCCCCTTACTATCATCTCTGATAGAGGGTCAATTTTTGTCTCCCATTTCTGGGAGCAACTACAGCAATGCATTGGTACCAGTCTCCTCATAAGCTCCGCATATCATCCACAGACTGATGGTCAAACGGAAAGGGTGAATCAGGTGCTCGAGGATATGTTGAGAGCTTGTGCCATTTCTTTTCCTGAGAAGTGGGATGAATGCCTGAAGTTTGTTGAATTTTCTTATAATAATAGCTACCAAGAGAGCATTCGTATGGCACCATTTGAAGCTCTGTATGGCAAGAAGTGTAGGACACCGCTTAACTGGGTTGAAGTGGGAGACCGTGGATACTTTGGGCCAGAATTCATCAAAGAGGCTCGAGAACAAGTCACCATTATTTGGAGTCACTTGAAGGCAGCTCAGAGCCGACAGAAGTCTTATGTGGACAAGCGAAGAAGGCTTTTGCAGTTTGAAGTTGGGGATTATGTGTACCTCAAGGTGTCTCCTATGAGAGGGGTGCATCGGTTTGGTGTCCATGGCAAGCTAGCTCCTCGATATATGGGTCCCTACAAGGTTTTGGCACAGTGTGGCCCAGTGGCGTATCGTCTCCAGCTTCCCGATATCTTGTCTATGGTACATGATGCGTTTCACGTCTCATAGTTAAAGAAATGTCTACGAGTTCCTGATGAAGCTGTAGAAATTGAAGGACTTCCCCTCTAGCCTGATTTGACTTATGTTGAGCACCCTGTCAAAATCCTAGATGAAAAAGAAAGAGCGACCAGAAATAGTGTGGTAAAGTTCTACAAGGTGTAGTGGCAAAACCACTCTGAGGATGAGGCCATGTGGGAACAAGAAAGATATATACTGAAGCATTACCCCCACCTTCTCTCTGGTTCTGATATGTAGTTGTTACGTTGAAATGTACTTTCTATCTCCTTCTCACACTAGGCACATGAAATCTCGGGTCGAGATTTTGTTTTAGGGGGTAGATTTGTAACACCCTCGGTGTTACACTATATAGCTTTTTGCTAAAACATTGCATGAGCATCATACTTGTGTGTAAATGTGTGTAATATAGGGTATAAGGCAACATACAGAACTTGAAACGTTCAATTGAAACACGAAATGCATGTTACGTTTCATGCCATGTTGTATTACTTAGGGTTCTAAATGAATTTTTATGGCACAAAAATGCTATAGAACGCATATCCAAATCTTTAGTAAAGTTTGTCGCATGATCTTCGTAGGTGACATGAAATACGTACGGTAGAGAATGGGGGCTCTTTTGCAAAAGAGCCAGCCACGCGTAGGCTCCACCGTGGGCCGCGTTTGCGCGCTGCTGCGTGGGCCGCGCCGGGTGCCATGCTGTGGAATCGAGTTCCGATTTTCCAGTAAAGTAATAAAGGTGTATTCAATTTCATTATGAGCTGATCTTTGTAAAATTGTAGAAAAATCTGTAGGTGTCCAAAAATAGTGAAACAAAAATTGTTAGGTTCATAAAAATGCTATCTATCTGTTGGTATAGTTGGCTCACAGTTAGATGTTACAATAATAGGTTCATAAATTCAAATTGGAATTCTTAATATTAGTTAGCTTAATATTTATAGGAATTTTTGTGGCAAACCAGTGATAACTTTAGCCATGAAATTTTTACAGTAGACTCATGAGATTATTTTGTACTTGCTATAAATCTTATAGCCCTAGAGTAGTTTGATAAATAGAGTAGTTATTGTCCTTGTTTTATCATATATAGAGTAAATCGGTATTAGGAGTAAGAATACCTTTAGTTGCTATGGTAAGGTATGTCATGCTTCAAACTTGTTAGTGGTAACCGTAGGTAACTTAGTACCTTGGTCGGTAGCACTAACTTAGTAGTTAGATAGATGTATTTTTTAAGAGTTCCTGTTGTCGTATTACTAAGTATTGCATCATCATTTCATGCATGTAGATCACGAGTTGGTAAAGTTCGTGCCCGTGGACGAACAGGGTTACGAGGAAGTCATTGAGGAGTATGAGGAGGAAATCCTCATGCAGGAGAGAGCCTCAAAGCCTTTTGGTGCTGACTTTGCTGACCAGCCGCCTGCCCAAGGCAAGCCCCGGTGCATAACCCATATTTTATGATCAATGAATACATATATATGATGTGTATTTACGTTACAGGCATTTTATGGAAACTACATGCATAAATATATCTACCTATTAGTTCTACTAGTACAGGTCGAGTAACTGCTATGCTAAGGGTATCGGTAGCGTGAGTAACCTGTTGTTACTCACAATAGGTGATAATTATGATTACTCATGATAAAATGGTGAAAAGGAAAATGATGACCGGGCAGGGATATGGTTGGGTACTGATGGGTGTAAGAGGTTGTGTCCTACGGTCAACAGGTTATAGCTTGGTTATACTTTTTTCCTATCTGTGTCGGTTAAGGACCGATCATTGCATAAGTCTTGAGGCAAGTCACAGATTTATTATCCCGTGCACATACTTGGGTATGGACGCAGGGAAGACTCGTTGCTCTCTTATCGTGAAATCTAGCTCTTTCCGGACCGACTGATTGGGGGTGGAGGTCCTTGCACCGCACTGAGTCTAGGACTCAGGAGTGGGGGCTTGGAGTCTAAGTTTGGATGGGGACCTGGACACCCAGGATAGGAGGGTGATGGGTTAGTCCTGTATATGCCTAGGGTACAAGCGGAGCGTGTGTTTTCGGGATACCCAGCTGGGGGCATTGATTCGCGAATCGCCGGGCAATCCGGTATGGCTTATGTTTGGGTCTAGCACCGTAGTAAGAACTGAAAGATGGAAGGTGATAAAATAGAATTGATTGCTCAACTTCTGCTTGAAAGTAGAACAGGTGCTTACATAGAATGGCTAGATAATAAATCAATATGGCTATTAATAATAATATAAATAAGGACTCACTATTAGTATTGCTTTCTACAAAAGGAAACTAGCAAACCATAAAGCTCATCGTATCCTTTGGAGTCTGAAAATTATTCCTACTAGTTGGATAAGTCTTGTGAGTACATTGTGTACTCAGGGTTTATTGACCCCTGTTGCAGGTAACACATGAGGAGTACCTTTGTGTGGAGGATTCATCTAGTGGGTACAGACAGATCCTTGTTCTTTATCGCTAAATGTTATTTTGATTTCTGTTGTTTAATATTCCGCACTCTGACATTTGGCAATGTAATAGTGAATTTCTAAGAACTCTGGATGTATGAAATGGATTAAGCATTGCAACTCATTCTCATTATTGGATCCTTAGGAAAAATGTGGATCTTTCGGGTTCTCTCTTTGGGTGTGCCCGACGGATACCGCCCGCTGTAGCTTGCTTTCGAGGCTCTGAGTGTCTGGTGGAAGACAAGTGCCTCCGTAAGTATGTTATTTTGGGCGGTTCTACCACATTAGTCTATATTTAATACTCCATGCATATGTCCAAACGTTCGATGGGACAGCGACTAAAATTTAGGAGGGGCAACCAAACACCGCTTAGCTTTGAAGGAATCAATCTACCCTCCACCCATGCATGGCAATCATGTGAAACCATCTTTAAAGCTGAGACGTGCTCACGCGCACGCTCTTTCGTACCAAATCCTTGTCCATGGCTTTAGCTTATACTAAAACCCATGCATGATATAGGGCCTGTTTGGCATAGCTCACAACAACTTCATGAGTTGTTGTGGGCTGTATTTTTTGCCAAACATCCTTTTTCCAAAACAGCTTCATGGATGAAGGTGTTTTTCTTCCTCTCTCACAGAGAAATGGGATAAGAGAGAGCTAAAAAAACTAGCTTATCCTAGCTTTAGCTGACATATGCGGGGCCCACTTGTGGGGTATAACCTAGGTACCCACGGCAATGGACATGGGCTGCACCACCAGGGGAGGTCCATCCCATAAGATCAAGGCCGGTGCTCAGCTCTAGTCGGCGTGCACCGCAAGGCAATTAGAAGAATCTTGAAGATAGAGAAGGACCTATTCGGATATGATAGATTTTGTATTCCTTATAAATACTTACCATATAGCTAAATAGATCTAGATCTAACCGACTTGTAACCATGCCCCCAGACTATATAAGGCGGGCAGGGATCTCCCTCGAAATCATCTCATATTCAATACAATACAACAAAGACACATGACGTAGGGTATTACGTCGATCAGATGGCCCGAACCTATCTAAATCATTGTCTCTGCGCCTTGTGTCACCATTCGGTTCCTATTACGCGCACCTCCACGGATCAGCTACTACCGTGGGTATATCCCTCGGTAGACTGTCGACCAGATTTTGTCGACGGTGGCATGCCAGGTAGGGGTGTGCATGCAGATTTTATGGCCAACCAGATGGTCACTTTTCCGAGCTCCATGGCATTTTCCAAGCCGAGCCAGATCTTCACGGTCGGATCCATGACTTCGATCATCGACCCCGACGACAATGGGGAGATCATAAATGTACACTTCACCTAGCAGCGAGTGTACTGTTTTTCCTCTTACTGGTCTTTAGCTAAGTTGGGAGATGGTTGTGTGCTTGGCTAAGCTGGGACTTAGTTATTCTGATTAACTGATCGTTGTACTTCTTTGATCCTAACACCAGGTGCATTCTTCACCTACTGTCAAGCTCGGGGACTATAATGTATACATTACACCTTGCGGCGCATGTATCAATACTAACATCCTCTTTGCATAAGTCACGAATGATGATCATCTGACTTCGTCAACGAAGCCTAAGTGTGTACACTTCACCTAAGGTAGATGTCTCTGGCAAGCTCCGCCGCTGTTTTCTCCGCGATCAACTGGTCGGACCGCTAGGTTCATGTTCTTCGTCGCCAACCAGCTGGTCGGACTGTTCAACGCTCACTTCTACTTGGCGCTCACTTCGCCGCCGACTAGTTGGTTTGGTTGCTCGGTGCTTGATTTTTTTGCTAACCAACTGGTCAGATTGTTTGTCGCTTTATCACCAGCTAAGCAGGGTGTTCAGATTTCTTCACCAACGGCATCGGCAGCAACTAGGCGTCTCGCGGTATTCCTGCCAGCCTACGATGGGATTCTACGTCTCAGGGCAATCTGCGGTAGCTCGCGACGAGGTGCTGAGTCAAGCGGTGCCCTTCTCTCGACGTTCGACGGCGTGCCTTCCTGCCCTGTACAATACCGACAAATCAGGATCGACAACCACGCACGGCGCTCCTATTCATGCCATCGGTGGAAGCATCAAGCGGCTTCTACGTAGGAACCGTAGCACAACCTCAAGCAACAAAGGAGGACGTACAGTGCTATGCATTAATTGGCTTGTATATATGGGAGTATATATATACACGCTCAGCATGCATGCATGGAGAGGTCGCAAGCACAAACACGCCCCGTGGCTTGTTGACAAGCTAAGTCCTATTCCTTTCTTCCAATTTAGTACTGTATTGCATGTTTATGTCTCTGTGTATCTACATACGCTTCTATGGTTATTCATAGCAGCGATCATCCTCATCTTCCATCACGACTCATCGAACCTCACCCTCGACTACCACTATAAGTCCTCTGCGTAGACGCGAGCTGGATATTATATACGCCGATTACTCTACTCCACCGGCTATTAAAGTGCCATGTCACATCGTCTCTCTGACCAGATTGAATGCGACTACGACAACGATCTCTCTATATCTAATCTGTCTAAGGCCGACTAGTGGCATAAGGACGACGTCGCTCGTACTACTCGTTCTGATCGCCTGCCGCGTCGCAAGGATCACCGTGTAGAACGACGCTATGACGACTGCAACCGCTACCATGACGACAGGCTGAAAAGCTCGAGGGCCGGGCAATTTCGTCGATGCCGACCAAATAACGTCATACGCCACCAATCAGACATTTTGACTAAAGCTAAGTACATCTACTATATCTGCATTTAATACAGCTTTCTCCAATTATTTTCTACGAGTTTTCGCCATGCTTCTTCAATTATTATTTCTTCGGTTATTTTCTATAATTAAATGTCTCCACGTTTAATATCTCCGTGTTTAAGATGTTCCATAATGCAATATCTGACCAGTTGATCGGACTGTTCGGCGCTCACTTCTACTCGGCGCTCACTTCGCCAACCAACTGGTCGGATTGCCTGTCGCTTCATCGTTAGCTACGCTTAGGGAGAACCAGATGGGAATTTTCCATCATCATCACCATCTGCGGCGACAACCCGGCTCCATGAGACGGTGATCTCAACTCAAGGTTTCGAGGCTCATCGCTCTTCGTAAGAGTTCTCCGGAGGTCCAACGCTGCGCTTCGTCGGCACCAATCAAGGAGACGGATACATGCAGCAAGCCAGCAGCATGCAGGTCAACTTCAAGAATTCGGCTGCATCACCCGATATCGACTCGTCATCATCCTTCGGCGGCGCTCGTCAGCCCTCATCGACGGCTCGCGTGGTCCTCGCTATCGACTCGATATTATGAGGCAACTCACGGCGACGCATTGTGATTTTCACTAAGATCAACATCAACAAGCAAACGACGACATATTATTTATAATACCATGCAAGATAAGTAAACAAACCATCACGATGTTTTGACTGCATCTACATACAGCCTCGAGCATGTATGCAAGAAATAAATTCCCTTGCTACCAATCTACACTCACAAAACGTGACTCCAACGTTATCAATACAAATGAGCGAAGTAATGGTTTTTTCCATTGAATATTCTAACATATATATAACTTTGTCTACCTTGATAACTGTCAACAGCAACGACAGCCCTGTGCCTTCTCCATTTATTTTCTATATTTTTTCTTAAATTACTTATTTCTCCATGCTAAACATCTTTAAGATGGCGTATACTATCACCATTCAAATCAGACTGCGCCATTGCCTCAGTCGGACACGCTCAAGGGCTTCGTCTCCCCACGCAAATTGACTCCGTCAGGCTCCAATTACGCTTGTTTGCCTACGACTCTGCGTAGCCGCTATGCTGTCGTGTCGCCGAGCCGTCGAGCCACCGAGCCGCTCGAGCTGTCGAGCCGCCAAGCCGCCGTGCCACTTGAGCTGCCGAGCCGCCAAGCGAGGTCTCCATATTTTGCCACAGTCTCCAAATTTCGCCACGGTCTCCAAATTTCGCCATGGTCTCCAAATTTCGCCAGGTCGCTAAATTTTGCCACGGTCTCCAAATTTCGCTACGGTCTCCATATTTCGCCACGGTCTCCACATTTCGCCATTGTTCTCCAATGTTCTCCAATGTTCGCCATAGTATAGTGCTAAGCACTCTTCAAATTTTACTCCAATGTTCAGTGCTAAACATGGGGATTTCATTCTTTTTACAAATATGAACAAACTTCAAATAAACATAAACTGCTCTGCGGGGTATAAAATTCACTGATACATTGCTCCCGATAAACTCCGCTCTATTTTCTTCATCACCGAGTTTATATATTTTATTTTTAAATTATGTACTTCCCGTCCTACATATTTGTATTGCAGGATCATCGTCTGGGTGGTCGCACCATCTGGCCTTCGGATTTCTCCGTCGATCAACTGGTTGGACCACTAGATTCATGACTTCGCCGCCGACCAGTTGGTTGGACCTTTCGGCATTCACTTCTACTCGGCGCTCACTTCGTCGCCGACCAATTGGTTGGGCTGCTCGGTACTTGATTCTTCGCCAACCAACTGATCGAATTGTCTGTCATTTTCATCGTTAGTTACGCTGGGGCTCGCCAGCTAAGTTGGGGACTTCGTCTACCGATTCGCTTGTTGGCTTACTACGTTTTGCCGCTGCTGCATGTCAAGGTTTTCCATGTTGTCCAGATCAGGGTGGTGATCTTGGGCGGCACGTCAGGGGCTTTGATAAGTATATATATATCGCAGCAATCTAGTGCTTAGCACTTTCCGTTTTCTCCACGTTTTACCGCCGGCACGAGAGCTAGCGCGGCTGCCGGGGGCGCTCGCAGGCGCATTCTTGGCCCGGCGTGGGCCGCGGGGGAGGGGCGCGGGCCACCAGGAGAGGCCACCCTGGGGGCGTAGGCCGATGTGATGGACGTCGCCGTGAGTAAGAGCACATCATCAGTGGTGATGGCGCACCGGATCTGGTCGAGGTTGACGACGATGGCGCGCTCGCGGCCCAGGACCATGGACGGGTACACGAAGAGCGGGTCGAGCAGGCGGAGGTCCCGCGTAGGGAGGTCGCAGCGCCACATAATGGTGGCCTTGTCGATCTCCAGCGTCTGCACGGAGGCTGTGGCAGCCTCGACGGATCCAACTGCGCGTGCTGCCGCCCTGCTTCTTCAGGTTGGGGACGTCGAGTCCCCCCGGGAACGGTGGCCGGCGGACCCCAGGGGCGCGAACAGGAGCGCGGGAGAGGAGGCCAACGCGACGTGGGACGGGTACGCGCGGTAGAGGAGCGGTTGTTTGACGGAGTCCCCGACAGCGGCCCCGGTGGCGGCCATGGCGCCGTCGTCGCGGCCTTTGTTGCGATGCGCAGGAAGCAAGAAAAAGAAAAGGCTAAGGGTATTATAGTAATTGTTCCTACTGAAGTTGTTTTGATCTGCCATGTGAAGCTATTTTGCCAAACATTTTTTTTAAAAACAGTTCAACTTCGTACCAAGAGCTGCTCATAAAGCCATTTTTAAAAAAAAACAACTTTATCAGTGAAGCTGAGTTATGGGCCCATATTGTACCCGGCTACATCAGTTTACAATACCATGTCGGCGTGTCGTCCTACATATGTGAAAACTAAAAAGAATGTATGTAGTAGAGAGCTACTATAGAACTGTCCAAACTACTGTGTTATCATGATTTGGCTCACTCCTGAATAGTACATGAAAAGTATTTCGTGACAGCTTGAGAACAAACTAACCGTACAAGCAGCAGTCTGGTGCACCGTGCACGTATATACGACCCCGTTCGGTTGACCTCATATTCGATAGTTGAAATAATATTTTTTTCTCATAACAATTCAGTCAGAACCGTGTTTTCAGTCAGTTTCACCTGAAATTCTGGTAGTAGTTGAAACAGTATTTTTCTCTCGTAACATATCCGTGTTTTTCAATCAGTTTCGCGTGAAATTCTGGCAGCCGATATGTTGCCTCGATATCGATCGGCGATTGGTGAAACGTGCACATGCATGCACAGTAGGCCATAGGCCCGCCGTCCGCCACCTTGCGATTTGGACGCACGTCGGTGGTCACGTCCCGGCCGGGCCAAAGAATTTTGGTGCTGGGAAGAATTTAGGAAGAATACAAAGAAATTTAAAGAAATTTATAAGAGAAAAATATTATTCTAAATAAAAAAAAAGCGGATCAAATTGAATTTAACAGCACATAAACGGCGCCTTTTACGTTCGACACAGAAAGCAAGGCCGGAGGAACGCCAGATCCGATCAGAGCGCACCCAGGGATCCATTGCCTCTCCAATCCACCACCAAGCTCTGCGCCTTCCCTGTCCCTTTGCTCCCTGCGAGTATCCTATTACGCCTGTTGGTACATGTAAACTGCACGACGGAGTACATGTGAGCCGTGCGTTCAAAGCTACTAGTAGTACCAGCACTTGCGGTCTCACTGTCCCCCACTTTGCCACTTCGCGCGGTGAGCTCCAGGGACCAGGAAAAGCAACTCAGCCCTTGTTTAGTTGCTACCCAATTTCGAAAAAGTTGCTACAGTATTTGTCACATCGAATATTTGCGGCTCATGCATGGAGCATTAAATGTAGACGAAAAGAAAAACTAATTGCACAGTTTGGTGGGAAATTGCGAGACGAACGTTTTAAGCCTAATTAGTCAATGTTTGGACACTATTTGCCAAATAAAAACGAAGATGCTACAATAGATCCAAAATCCAAATTTCGCGAACTAAACAAGGCCTCACACTCACACTCACACTCACACTCACACTCACACTCACTCGGCTCGGCAATGGCATACGAGAGTTGAGCCCTGCCCCTACTGTTACAATTCCAAGGTTAGATCTCGGAGCCGCAAGTTAAAAGCACCAAAGATAACCTTTTAGTTCTCCTTAATTATTGTACTGATTTGAAAAATTTCGACATATATTGTTATAGTTAGTATCAAATAACATGATTGTATAGAGAAAAAGGCTAGACATGATGACCATACTTACAGATGGATCTCGACTAGAGACAGCGGTATAATATTAGGGTCACATCAGCGGCGGATCCCGGAAAAAATTTAGAGGGGGTTGAACAAAAGTGCAATAGCAATATACCTCCGACTGCTGCTCAATCTTAAATCTTAACCCCTCCTACACAATAAAACTTTGCCTAAAAATTTATGGAGGCTCCAGAGCTATGGCATCAGTAGGGGCTCGAGCCCCCTCCCAGCCCATCGTTGAAGCCGCTCCTGGGTCACATCACAAAGATCCAAAAATGATTCATAGACAATCATCATTAATAATGAATGTACAACTATTGTGATCGGGCATGGAGAACATTATTGTAAATTGTTTTACATATTATTTAATTTAAAGTATAAACGAAATGAATCATGTAAACATACTTAACGTGCATACAGCTCTAGAAAATCCACATGTTTGCTAAAGATAAAGCTCCGTCAAACAGAATCATGTATTCAGTTCGTGACTCCATCAGTAAAATACTAAATCATATCAAACACTTTGTACCATCGGTTGTTTTATTAATGTCAATGTTGTTTAGTAGATTACTATTTTAGATCAGCGTTCTTGGGCCACACACCAAAAAAGTATATTCTACACTCAGGTTAAAGATAGTAGTATTTCGATACAGCTCAATTTTTATATACTAATTTTTTTATATATTTGTAAGTACATTAAACATACTAGGTACTAATTATACAACACACGTGAAAAGGAGAACAGTTTGGCACGTTATATTTCTATACTTGACATGTTCAACACGATCTCAAAATACACAAGTTTAACTAGCAAAGTCTGCTAGAAACATTACTAATGCAATAATGCATAATTCCTCCGTTTTAAATTATAAGTCACTTTGACTTTTTGTTCACTATTTTGCTAATATCTAGATACATCGTAAAATGAATTTATCAAATAAGTTAAAATGACTTATAATTTGGAACTGAGGGAGTAGTAAATATATATACTTTATGAAATCACATTTCGAAACAAATATACTCATAGTATTCTGAAACACCTAAGATCAACACATGAAAATTAATTTGCGACGAAGTTTTGAATGGTTGGCTAAAATCACTTTTGTTTCTAGAGAGTGTATTAAAAAAGTTTCATAGCGAATTCTATGGCTAAGCGGTTGGATAAGGGAAGAATGTGTATACCCCCACAGTATAAAATACAACGTTGAATATTTTCACCCTTGCCCAAGAGTCGATAGAGAGGGACAACGGTAATATTAATAATTGGTTAAAGAAATGTTCGCTGGTACCCCCATGCCCCATGGTTGAACTTGAACACGAGAGCAGAGGGAGAGGCAGTCGGGTTGGTTGAGAGTGCTGACGGCGCGGCGGACGTGCTCGCCTCTCCTCCGGCTCTCCCCCTCCGCATGCCATTCCTGGCAACGCATTACCGGTATTTTTAGCCGCCGGAGGAGAAAACCAGAGCTCCTGGCCGTTCCTCTCTCCCTCCTCACGGGCGGGCTCCGTCTGACTGTTCCGTCCATCCACCGCCCGGGTCGTCGTCTCCCGTCTAGATCCCTCTCCTGCAAGGTTTCTCCGCGGTATGCTCGGTTCTTTGTGGTTTCCCTTTCGGAATGTGCTGGTGCGGTGATGGTGTTTTGATTTGTGTTCGTCGCTTTGGTGGATCTGGTCGTGCGCAGAGTGGGCGGAGAAGATGATGGGCGGGTTCCTCTCCAGGGTCCTCCTGTAAGCGCTCTCTTGCTCCGAATCTTGTACCGTGTTCTTTGTAGATTGACATTTTGAGGTTGGAGCCTTATCAGAGGCACGAGTGTTCGGGTTTTAAATTTGTTTCCTTGAAATGGGGATTTGTGTGTACCCATTTGGAGAGTTCGGTCTTTCTCTTGGATTAACTTCATCCTTAACCTTAATATACTGCTTTCTTCAAAAAAAAAAAAAAAAAGAGGAGATGCGTTCCTTATTGTCGATTTGTCCACCTTCTTCTTCGCCGGAAAATAAGGCTGAGAACACGCAACCATTCAAAAGTATTTTATTGTTCTCGAGGAGCATGGGACCAAGTTTTCAATGCATTGCACAACGGTCAAAGGTTCTGTTCGTTTATTCTTCCGGTCCGACTCATTCTTTTTGAAGATGATGTTCTAATAATCATATTTCTTCAAATGCTTAAGATCGGAGAATACTGTAGATATGTCGAATTGCTATGCTCTTTTTATCTTTGACCTGCTTCATCAAGAATTAGATTTGATCCTGTTCATCTGTGTGTTGATGAATTATCTACCTTTTTGCTGTAAGCGCATCTAAAATGTCAGTCTATTGGAAGATACTTTGATACTAAAACCATGCGTCTTTAAATTGTCAGCTTTTCTTTTTGTGGTTTATTACTTAATAAACGGAAAAATAAAAATAAATAGTGTTTTACTGAAATGTCAACTCACTATGAGAAAGAACAGGCTTTTGTCACAATATACAAGTGCTAACATGCCATTTATCTTCATTTGATATGTCAATTTCCTGTAGGTTGGCTTTTGGCTATGCCTATCCTGCCTATGAATGCTACAAGACTGTTGAACTGAACAAACCAGAGATTGAGCAGCTCATATTTTGGTGTCAGTATTGGTAAGGTGTTTCAATAAAGAGTTATTATGTGATCGTAATGTTGACTTCCATGAACAATCTGCCAAATTTAGTTTTGTTTCCTGTGTCTAGGATTTTAGTTGCCCTGTTGACAGTTTTGGAGAGATTTGGAGATTTTACAATATCATGGTGAGACTGCGCAAGGTTGTGATTTTCTTCAGTTCATTGACGAGACTCTTAACATTGTGTGCGCTCTTGTTGAAGGCTACCGCTTTACTCGGAAGCAAAGCTGATGTTCTTTGTATACTTGTGGTACCCTAAGACAAAGGTACTTAGTTTGTCCTTTGCTTCTATCTTACAGTTTTTTTTTTTTTTGGCACAGGACTGATGTGTGCTTTCATTACAGGGAACTACATATGTTTATGGGACTTTCTTTAAGCCATATATTTCTCAGCATGAGAATGAAATCGACCGGAATCTCCTTGAGCTGAGAGCTCGAGCCACCGATATGGTTGTCCTTTATTTCCAGAAGGCTGCTTCGGTAGGACAAAATACTTTCTTTGACGTTTTAAAATATGTTGCCGCCCAGTCACCTTCTCAGAAATCAAGGCAGCGCCCTCATCAGGTGTGGATCAAATGCACTATTACTCTTTTTTTGTCAAAAGTTTCCATTGCATGATTTGTTGTTCAGTGTCCATCATGTTTACACAGATCCTCAAAAATTTTTTACTGTTGTTCTATGATGCAATATTGACCATGATGTTATACTAAGTTTAGCAGCTATGTTGTTGAAAGATGCATTTGCTACTGCTTCCAAGTGGTATTGTTTAAGCAGCTACTGCTTCCAAGTGGTGTTGTCAAAAACGCGGGAAAGCTGCGTTCATTTCATTAAGAGAGAAAGTAGTACATAGGGAGAGACTACAAACACCCCCTCCCTGGAACACGCTCACACACACCCCAAATTAGAAAGTTTTAAGTGCTCGCCAGTTTTTATTATGACTAAACCACCACAACAGACTAAGCGGCCAGGGCGATTGACCAAAGGAGGAACTCCTGGAGCGCATGGGCCCATGCTAAACACCAAATGCTACTTTCATTAGCAACTGTCTTCAGGGTCACCGATATGTATGTACATATTTGGAACATATCATAAACTGTGACAGCATGTCAGCATCCTTGAGTTTTATGTATTTTGGTATCTTGAACCTTCCAAAAACAAACCGATTTGCTGATATTTCATCCAAAGGATATCACAAACGCTATGTATTTTGGTATCTTGAACCTTCCAAAAACAAACCCATTAGCTGATATTTCATCCAAAGGAGATCACAAACACCATAACACATATACACTTGTACTGAATACCTGCTAAATAAGCAAGGCACTTATGGTCGTTTGCTTCCTTTTTGTCTTGCTTAACTCGGTAGGTTCATAGTGCAAATTGTCCAGTGACGCTGCCAGCACCATTCTTAGCACCATTCTTTTCTTGAGAGAGAGGTAGTATGACTCTTATGTTGGATGGCTGAGAGAATACTCAGGATAAAAGGGCAGACCCAGTGCCGGAGGCTCCCACATGAGTGGGGTCTGGGGAAGAGAAAATCCGAGGCAAGCCTTCCCCCACAAAATCTGCGGAGAGGCTGCTTCGAACCCGTGACCTAGTGACTCTGTCATGTGGGGCACGGCGTACGCGAGACGCCGCAGGGCGCGCGACGTCCGCAGAGCAGCGGAGCGGGCCGCGGAGCGCGAGGAGCGCGCGCGCGACGCAGCGGCCGCGGCCACCGCGAACGCAGATGGCAGGGCCGATCCTAGTGGCTAGGAGGAGATTAGGCCCCAAAATTAGGAGTTTGTTTCCAAAATTAGTTGGTCGGTTGGCCCTTATATGCCTTGTACTCGGATTATGGAGGATTAAGCAAGATCAACTACCAATCTCCTTCTCTCCCTCTCGTGTTTAAGCCCAGGCGGCCGTGAGGGGTATAACCTCCGCTCTGGAAGACTCAGCCGGAGACTACGAGCTCCGTAGTCGAGGGCCTGCTACCTTGGATCACCGTGCCCTTGACAACCTGGTATCAAGGTCTCGACGATCCTCTCCCACCCGCTCCACGCAATCCTCTACAGCCGCAGCCGCCCACCACCGCCCCAACTCCCCACCATCGCCCACCTCTGCCGCACCAGCACCCACCATGGCCGACCCGACCCTTGCCGACATCCTGGAATCCCTGAAGACCCTCTCCGCCGATATGGCCACCATGAAGGCCGACATGGCGGTGATGAAGAAGGAGAAGTCCGCGTCGTCGTCCGGCGGTGGCGGTGAGCGCCACCCGGAGGGACCGCTCCCGGATCATCCGCCCAAGCACAAGAAGTGGGATTTTCCCCGCTTCGACGGCACGACTGATCCTATGCTTTTCCTCAACAAGTGCGACTCGTATTTCCGCCAGCATCGTACCATGGCGGAAGAGCACGTGTGGATGGTGTCCTACCACCTGGACGACGTCGCGCAGCTATGGTACACGCAGCTCCAGGAGGACGAGGGTACGCCGACCTGGGGGCGATTCAAGGAACTCCTGAACCTTCGGTTCGGGCCTCCTCTTCGATCAGCACCGTTGTTTGAGCTCGCGGAATGCCGGCGCACCGGGACCGTGGAGGAGTACGCCAACCGCTTCCAGGCCCTCCTGCCTAGAGCGGGCCGTCTGGACGAGGCGCAGCGCGTCCAGCTCTTCACCGGCGGACTCCTGCCGCCGCTCAGCCATGCCTTCCGCATCCACAACCCGGAGTCCCTCGCGGCGGCCATGAGTTTGGCAAGGCAGGTGGAGCTGATGGAGGCCGACCGGCCGCCGCCTCCCCCGCCTCGGGCTCCCCAGTGCGGTATCATTCCCGCGCCCGCGGCGAGGCCCGCGCTCCCAGCGCCGCCGCCCCTGCTCGCGCTCCCTCCCCCCAGCGGCTGCCCAGCAGGGCCGTGGCGAGGGTAATCAGCGGCGCCTCACCCAGGAGGAGATGGCGGAACGGCGTCGCCAAGGGCTCTGCTTTAACTGTAATGAAAAGTATTCGCGTGGCCATAACAGGTTCTGCAAGCGCATCTTCTTCCTCGAGGGCGTGGTGATCGACGACGAGGGGGCGGACGCTGCGGCCGAGATCGGGGACTCGGAAGCCCCCGTCTTCTCCTTACACGCGGTCGCCGGCGTGCCCTACGGCGGCACGATGCAGCTCGCCGTCGTCGTGGGTGCCGCCTCACTCGTCGCCCTCCTCGACAGCGGCTCGACCCACAACTTCATCTCCGCCGGGGCAGCGGCACGCACAGGGCTTAGGGTGGAGCCCCGACCTCGGCTCACCGCCGTCGTGGCCAACGGCGAGCGGGTCTCGTGCCCCGGGGTTATCCGCGCGGCCCCAGTCACCATCGCCGGCACCATCTTCAACATCGATCTGTTTGTCACGCCACTTGCAGGTTTCGATGTGGTGCTCGGTACTCAGTGGTTGGCCACCCTCGGGCCGGTGGTCTGGGACTTCGCAGCGCCCTCCATGGCGTTTCAACTCCACGGGCGCCCCGTACACTGGACCGGCGTGCCGATCGCCACCGCGCTGCAGCTCCACTCCACCATGGCCAGCGCGCCGCTCCTCGGTGAGCTGCTGGCCACATTCGAGGACGTCTTCGCCGAGCCCACGGGACTACCACCGCCCCGCGCCCGCGACCACAGCATCACCCTCAAGCCGGACGCAGCGCCGGTGGCAATCCGCCCGTACCGGTACCCGGCGGCGCACAAGGACGAGCTGGAGCGCCAATGCTCCGCTATGATCCAACAGGGCATCGTCCGCCGCAGCGACTCGGCGTTCTCGTCACCGGTCCTCCTCGTCAAGAAGGCGGATAGCTCATGGCGCTTCTGCGTCGACTACCGCGCCTTGAACGCCCTCACCGTCAAAGATGCGTTTCCCATACCCGTCGTCGACGAGCTTCTTGATGAACTCCACGGGGCGCGCTTCTTCACCAAACTCGACCTGCGGTCGGGGTACCATCAGGTACGGATGCGGCCGGAGGACATTCACAAAACGGCGTTCTGTACCCATGACGGCCTGTACGAGTTCCTGGTGATGCCGTTCGGGCTGTGCAACGCCCCGGCGACTTTCCAGGCACTCATGAACGACGTGCTGCGCGCCCACCTCCGCCGGTTCGTCCTTGTTTTCTTCGACGACATCCTGATTTACAGCAGGAGCTGGGCCGACCACCTGCAACATCTCCGCGTCGTCCTGACCCTCCTACGCCAACACCGCCTCTTTGTCAAGAGGTCCAAGTGTTCGTTCGGCGTCGACTCCGTCGGCTACCTCGGCCACATCATCTCGACGTCCGGAGTGGCCATGGACCCCGCCAAGGTCCAAGCCATCCATGAGTGGCCGCAGCCCCGCTCGGCGCGCGCGGTGCGCGGTTTCCTGGGCCTTGCAGGCTACTACAGGAAGTTCGTCCACAACTTCGGCTCCATCGCTGCCCCCCTCACTGCACTTCTGAAGAAGGAAGGATTCTCATGGAACGACGACGCCGACGCGGCTTTCCTCGCCCTCAAAGGGGCCGTGACCTCGGCGCCGGTGCTGGCGCTCCCGGACTTCACCAAGCCCTTCATCGTGGAGTGTGATGCATCCACGTACGGTTTCGGGGCGGTGCTCATCCAGGAGGGCCACCCGATTGCTTTCTTCAGTCGGCCGGTGGCTCCCCGCCATCGCTCGCTGGCAGCTTACGAGCGGGAGCTGATCGGCCTCGTCCTAGCCGTCCGCCACTGGCGTCCGTACCTCTGGGGGCGCCGCTTCTTCGTCAAGACGGACTACTACAGCCTCAAGTACCTCCTCGACCAGCGCCTCGCCACGATCCCACAACATCACTGGGTTGGCAAGCTGTTGGGCTTCGACTTCACCGTGGAGTACAAGGCCGGCGCGACGAACACGGTGGCTGACGCTCTCTCCCGACGGGACACCGATGAAGCCGCTGTGGGCGTGCTCCTGGCGGTCTCGGGCCCCCGGTTCGACTTCATCAGCCGCCTCCGCCACGCACAAGCCACGGACCCGGCCCTGGTGGCCGTGCACGACGAGCTCGCCGCGGGCACCCGGACTGCGCCGTGGGCGATCACCGACGGCCTCGTCACCTTCGATGGCCGGCTGTACATACCGCCGTCGTCACCGCTGCTGCAGGAGATCGTGGCTGCCATCCACGACGACGGCCACGAGGGGGTCCAGCGTACGCTGCATCATCTTCGCCGTGACTTTCACTTTCCCAATATGCGTCGGTGTGTGCAGGACTTTGTGCGGGCATGCCTCACTTGCCAGCGGTACAAGACGGAGCACCTCCACCTCGTCGGCCTCCTCTTACCGCTGCCAGTTCCCACCGCGGTCTGGGCCGACATTGGCCTCGATTTCGTGGAAGCTTTGCCGCGGGTGAACGGCAAATCGGTGATCCTCTCCGTCGTCGACTGCTTCAGCAAATACTGCCACTTCATCCCCCTGGCGCACCCGTACACCGCCGAGACCGTGGCCCAGGCGTTCTTCAACGACATCGTGCGCCTGCACGGCATGCCGCAATCCATCGTCTCCGACCGCGACCCGGTGTTCACCTCGCTGTTTTGGCGCGAGCTGATGCGGCTTATGGGCACCAAGCTGCACATGTCGTCCGCCTTCCACCCTCAGTCTGACGGTCAGACGGAGTCCGCTAACCGCGTCATCGTAATGTACCTTAGGTGTTTCACAGGTGATCGACCTAGACAGTGGCTGCGGTGGCTTCCCTGGGCCGAGTACGTGTACAACACGGCCTACCAGACCTCACTCCGGGAGACGCCGTTCCGCGTGGTCTACGGCCGTGACCCGCCCACCCTCCGCTCATACGAGCCTGGGGAGACTCGGGTAGCTGCTCTGGCTCGCGACATGGAGGAGCGTTCCGCCTTCCTCGCCGACGTCCACTACCGCCTGGAGCAGGTGCATAAGCGCCACTACGACCGTCGCCATCGCCATGTGTCCTACCAAGTGGGCGATTGGGCGCTGCTTCGCCTCCGTCAGCGCACCATGTCTTCCCTGCCGCAAGCTACCACGGGCAAGCTGAAGCCACGCTACATCGGGCCGTATCGCGTTGAGGAGCTGATCAACGACGTCGCGGTTCGCCTGGATCTTCCTCCACAGGCGCGCATCCACGACGTCTTTCATGTCAGCGTCCTGAAGAAGTTCGTCGGCACGCCTCCGTCGACTCCACCAGCCTTGCCGCCCCTCCATCATGGAGTGGTGACCCCGGAGCCTGTTCGGGTGGAGCGCACTCGCCTGGCGCGCGGAGTACGCCAGCTGCTCGTTCATTGGCGTGGCGAACCACCGGAGTCTGCAACTTGGGAGGACCTCGATGCCTTCCGCGAGTAGTTCCCACTCTTCCAGCTCGAGGACGAGTTGCTTCGCGATGAGGGGAGAGATGTCATGTGGGGCACGGCGTACGCGAGACGCCGCAGGGCGCGCGACGTCCGCAGAGCAGCGGAGCGGGCCGCGGAGCGCGAGGAGCGCGTGCGCGACGCAGCGGCCGTGGCCACCGCGAACGTAGATGGCAGGGCCGATCCTAGTGGCTAGGAGGAGATTAGGCCCCAAAATTAGGAGTTTGTTTCCAAAATTAGTTAGCCGGTTGGCCCTTATATGCCTTGTACTCGGATTATGGAGGATTAAGCAAGATCAACTACCAATCTCCTTCTCTCCCTCTCGTGTTTAAGCCCAGGCGGCCGTGAGGGGTATAACCTCCGCCCTGGAAGACTCAGCCGGAGACTACGAGCTCCGTAGTCGAGGGCTTGCTACCTTGGATCACCGTGCCCTTGACAGACTCAGTGAGACAGCTCTCACTACTGCACTGTCCTTCTAAGAGAATACTCAGGATAAACTCAGAAATTTGCTCCATGTAGGCATTCCTTCTGTATGCCATAGGAAGAGATGTAGTACAAGAAAGGTCTTCTAAATCAAAAGATGCATGATTGCTTGTAGATATTCTTTTTGGTGTATCCTTTAAGTCCGTCAGTTCAAAATAAGTCACAGAAATGTGTGCTCTGGTTTTACTGATGTGGTAGTGTTATCTTGTTACCCATGTTGAAATCATGCTTTGATGTCTTCCAGGAATCACAGCAACCACAACAGCAGCAACCACAGGTGCAGGTGCAGGTGCAACTGCAGCAGCCGCAACCTCAAAAACAAGCAGCACCTGTTATGCGCAGAGCAGCATCTATTGCTGCTCGGCAGGCAGCAATGGCACAGCAATCTCAGGAGACTAAACCCATTCCATCTTCGCCCAAGATCAAGCGTCAAACATCAGGGAAATCTGGTTCGGTGGCACCCACAAAGCATGCAGCAGCTGCATCCACACCAAAACCTGGCGGTAGCCCAAAGAAAGGTGAGGTCAAACCTGCTGCTGACCCAGTTCAAACTCCAGCCGCAAGTGCCGATTCATCAAAGTCCGAGCCTAGCGCCCCACCACTCCCTGAAGCCGAAGGAGTAGACAAGATGGCCATTGACGAGGTAAGTGGTGATGCTGCAGAGGGCGCAGAAGAGCTTGACCCTGCGCTCGAGGAGACGCCGATGGAGGAGACGATCCGTGTGACGCGCGCCAAGCTAAGGAGGCGCACGGCCGCTGAGGATCCTGCTGGGAATTAGCTGCAGGCCGTTGTTTTCCCTGCACATTGTGTTGATCTTTTTTTTTTTTTTGAGTTTTAGGCTGTCATGCTGTTTGGTGGAATGGAGATATGTTGTTGTTCACTTGGTTCTTGTGACACAGAGTTAATTATCTTATTTATGTGTTTTCTTAGTGCCTTTTTTCTGTGATTTCAGTTGTAAATAACACTTTCGCTATGCATGGCATGGGCAACGTATGCCTGTAATTGCAACATTATACACTTCAATCTGGTGACTCCCTGAGTATCTTCAAGATGTCATTCAACACAGTTTTCATCCGCTGGGGCAAACGAGAGCAGTTGTTTTTCTATCATTCTCTATGTACCAGTACTTTGTTTGAATCCTTGGGGCACGCTGCAGTTAGGCCTGTTTAGCAGTGCTCCTCTAGCTCCTCTACCGCTCGAAAAAAAATGTTTGGTGCAGCTCCTCTGAAGATGGGTATAGCTCCTCTACAGAAGCTGCTATTAGAGCAACTCCAAAAGTTCATCTAAAAATAGCTAGCCAAATTCTTTGTGTTTAGCCATTGTGTAAAATAGAAAAGTCATAAAAAAGAGGACTCTACAATAGCCTAGCTATTTTGGCTCTTCTATATTTGAAAACAAGCCACGTCAACATACCTGTCATCCAAATCCCAACCGATCCTAGTTTTGTGGCAACAATTAGATCCTGCGGACTGCTTCTCCCTCGCGAGAATAGGACTCCGTGGACTGCGTCTCTCCCGCGAGAATAGAACTCTGCGGCCTCTAGGTTTCGACTTCAGACTGGCGTTCCAGGTTTCGACTTCAGACTGCACCACGATACACTGATTCTGGCAGCGACGGACTGCTGCCTCCGCACGAGATCAGAGTTCCCCGCCATCTGTTCTATCATATGTTGCCCTGTTCTGTCAAGTAAGTTTTCAAACACTAAATTAGTTTCTTATATTTCAGAATAGAGATGCAAACACTGACGACCTTGAGATGTACGATGTTTATGCATGGTGTTCTGGTGTTAATTCTTGCTTGAAATATTTATTTAGGTCACATTATCTGATGAGCAGATTGAGGTTGTAACATTGCATGGGAAATGATTACCAGACATCTTATTTTTCAATCCTTGTGTAGGTGCTCGAACAAATTCCTGGGATTCTCCTAATCAAAGGTCTATAATGGATTTGGAAGATGTATTGAATGAAATGATGGATTCGTCGTTGTCGTTGTCGTCTTCGGATGATGACGATGAACTTTATATTGTGGCAGCACACAGTAGTGTCAGACATTGCAAATTCAGCATGCCATCGTGGTTCTATAGAGGGACATCATGTTTTGAATCGTGATAGGCAGTCGGGACACATCAGACTGTATGAAGATTATTTCTCAGATAATCCTACGTATGGGCCGAGCTATTTTAGGCGCATGCTAATTTTCTCATATTTTGTTCAATTATGTTTAGCGCATGCATTCAATTGTGGCTAATTTTATATCGGGTGCCACAGGTTTCGAATGTGACATCATGTATTTGTACGTATAATGAATGCTGTTGAGGAGTATGACGACTATTTTGTGTAGAAGAGGAATGCAGCCGGAACCCTAGGACTATCTTGTTTGTAGAAGGTGGTAGCGGCATTTCGGATGTTAGCTTATGGAGTAGTAGCTGATGCTATGGATGACTACATCCGTATTGGGGAGAGTACTCCTCTAGAAAGTCTTAGAAAGTTTGTCACAACTGTTGTTCAAGTATTTGGACCTGAATACTTGAGGTTGCTTAATGAGCATGATACTGCTAGATTACTTGCGAATTGGTGAGAGTAGAGGTTTTCCTGGCATGCTTGGCTTCCATTGAATGTATGCTAAGGAGCTAGAAGAATTGTCCTGTTGCATGGCAAGGTATGAATATGGGACATGAAAAGGAGCCTACAATTATACTAGAAGTTGTTGCTTCTAAAGATCTCTAGATTTGGCATGCATTCTTTGGGATGCCAGGTTCATACAATGATATAAATGTTCTTCAAAGATCTCCTATATTTGCAAGGCTTGCTGAAGGTCAAGGGCCGCAGGTAAATTATACCATTAATGGAAATGATTATATGTGGTAGAACCGCCTAATTTAATGCCTCTCAGGAGTACTTGTCTTCCATTAGACACTAAGTACTCAAGGGAGGACACCAAATTATGCAGTTTCCGTCGAGCACACCCTAAGGGAGAACCCAAAAATCCATATTTTTTCATCAAGATCACAAATGAGATAATAAAGCTTATAATATTTTAGCAATTTCTTACATCACTTTTATACAACATCAGAGTATAATATTTAGAAAAAAGTCTATTTTTGGCCCGTCCAACTATGGCTGCAGTTTTGTTCTAGCCCTCTAACTCGAAAATAAGACACGCGCAGTCCCTTAACTCTCAAAACTGGTTAAAATTGACCCTCGCACCCATTCGGACCATGGTTTCCGCACTAGTAAACCCGCCACGACCCCGTCTGTCGGGCCTTTCCCTCTCACCGCCAGGTTGGAATCTGCCTAGTCATCCCCCTCCCTCTCTTCACAGGCCCCGCCTGTCATGCCTTTCCCCCAACCTCCCGCCCTGTACAGGCTACGCGCTCGCGCGTGCGGGTGCGTGCACCAGGGAGTGGCAGCAGGGGCACCCATGGCCTGCCTCGGTAGTGCCTAAAGACAGGGGTCGCCGAAGCTTCCAGGTAGCGGTGCACAAGCGGTGTCACCATGGGTGGGATTGGGGAGATCTCAGGGGTGTCGCCGCATCCTTCTCTGTTTGACCGAGCAGAGCTCGCCTGCCGCCATAAAGTGTGCATGATGTTAGAGTGACATCATCAAGCTCACAAGAGCAGAGCAGAGCATGGCCGGCTGCTGCTTGCTTCGCTATGCGTGCGTGCTGAGAGGGAAGGGGTGCCGAGTGTGCGCTGTAGCCTGCTCGGTGAGCTAGGCATGGAACTAGAGAGTCGTGGAGGGATTAGGGATGTTCACCGTGTGATCTGTTTGGTCGGAGAACTGATGGAGGTGGTGCGGTGGTGACTGTCCACGACAATGGCTACGGCGGCGAGTTGCTCGGCTGTGCTGCTGGCTTGGCACAGAAAGGGAAGGGAGGATGGAGACAAGGAAGCACAAGTCGTGTCATAGGGGAGCTCGGCTGAGCTGGTGCCGAACGGAGCGGCCAAGTCTGGGTCGTCGGCGGCGGGGTGACTGGCTGCAGGGCGACAACGCGGTGGCCCAGGCCCCTAGTCATGGTAGCGCAAGGTACCGTCAGCCACCGGCGTGGCTGCGATGTGGCCCCAGTGCGGCTGCTACCGGCGTGGGTGCGATCGGCCTAGGCGCAATCAGGGGTGGTCGTAGCTTGGTCGGAGGTGACCCATGGCCGGCTGTCCACGTTGGTGGTTGCCCTGCCCTGTGAGCAGCACGGCTCGCGCGACGCTCGTGTTGAGACCCGACGAGCTGTGCTTGGCCTCAGTGTCCCCGAGGCTGGCCTCTTCTCGGCCGAAGGGAGCCCGGAGCAGGCTGGCCACGGGCACACATGACGCAGCCATGCTGCTTGTGGCTCTGCGATGAGGCGGTGTAGATGAGCCAGTGAGTGGGGACCAGGCCAGCGGTGAGGAAGGTGAGCGCCACTCGCCGTTGCCACTCGTAAATGTTGGCCCTGTGTCTACAGCGAACACACGCCACTACTCCTCCTCGACCCGCGCTGCCTCTTCCTCGGTGGTTAACTGGTTATGGCGTTGGCCACGGATCCCGCGCAGCCGTATAGGGCGGGAGGTTGGGGAAAGTCCTAACAGGCGGGGCCTACGAAGAGAGGGAGGGGATGACAGGTGGTCCAAGAGGGAAAGGCCTGAAAGGCAGGGTCGTGGTGGGTTTACTGTGCAGAAACCGTGGTCGAATGGGCGCGAGGGCCAATTTTAACCAGTTTTGAAAGTTAAGGGACAGTGCGTGTCTGATTTTCGAGTTAGAGAGCTAGAACAAAACTGCAGCCATAGTTGGAGGGCCAAAAATAGACTTTTTCCTAATATTTATTGTTATAACAGCAGAATGTAATCATGTTATCAGAGTCATGAAATAATTTAATTTAACAGCGGAATATAAACATATGATCGGAGTTACAGCGGAAATAAATATCTATTCCTGACATGGTGAAGCATTGATATATAAACTATGACAACAGATTATAAAACTTACATTTATAAAAATATTTAGTGAAAGTAATAAATAAAACTATGATCGCAGCGTAAAGAAATCCTTCTCTGAGTCCCATCAGGAGGAATCCACACACAAGGGTCAGCTCTAGAATCATCCTATCACCTACAACAGGGAGAAATAAAACCCTGAGTACTCAATTGTACTCAGCAAGACTTACCCGATAGGAGGAAAGAAAATACTCCAAGGATATGCAAGGCTATCTGGCTGGTGGGTTTATTGCATCTGCAGGAGCATTACTAAATGTGCGTCCTTATATTCGATTTTATTAGCAGTCAACATTAGTTCATTAACCAACCATTCTATGTAAGCACCTATGCTACTTTCAAGCAGGTGGTAAGCAATTAGAATCATTTTACCAACTTTTCATCTTTCAGTTCTTACTACGGTGCTAGAGTGTAGACAAGTCGTACCGACATGGCGGCTGATTCGCGAATCAATGAGCCCAGCTGGGTACCCCGAAACACACGCCCCGCTTATACCCCAAGCACAAGAAGAACCAACCCACTACCCTCCTATCATGGGGTCCAGGTCCTCATCCAAACTTGGACTCCAAGCCCTCACTCCTGAGTTCCTGAACTCAGAGCGGTGCAAGGACCTCCACCCAAAAACCATCATGAAAGTCAGTCCGGAAAGAACCAGAACCTATGATAAGAGAGTAACAAGTCTTCTCTACTCCCATACCCAAGTATATGCTCGGGATAATAAGTTTGTGACTTGTCTAGAGTCCAATACAATAGTCCGGTCCTTAAACTACATAGACAGGGAAAACAGTGTAACCAAGCTATGTCCCGTTGGCCGCAGGACATAACGTCTTACACCCACCAATACCCAAACCATATCCCTGCCTGGTCTCTATTTTTCCTTTCACCATTTATATATTCCAAGTGATAATAATACAGTAATATATTTCCTATCTCTCGCGAGTGACAGGCAATCACTCGACTTCTACCGGAGTCCTATAGCATAGCAATCTACACAATTCTATCATACTAGTAAGACTCATAGGATGAAGATATATATATATATATATATATATATATATATATATATATATATATATATATATGTAAGTGGGTTTCATTCAACTCCTTAAAAATTAATGCACAAATATAATTTAAAGTGCAGAAAAGTAGGGGTTATGCAATGGTGCTTGCCTAGGTAAAATATAACCAAAAGTTAGCATTCTATCTCCATGATATGATCCCTAGCACCATCTTTTCAGCTACTCCAGTTGATACCATCGATCCACCGTCGTTCCTATTATGATAGGTATTGATGCAAATGCGTAGATGTAAATAATCAACGACAGTCGAAATGCTTAGAAATCCGATCACGCCTCACAAGCTAACGAGATAGCTCTAACGCGCTAGTCTATGTATCAACATCATCGAGAAAGGTGTCATTTCCCAACATGTGTTTTAGTTATATAATTTCAAGGTGTTTCTTTATTTTATTCATTTGATTTACTATATTTGAAATAGGACATCATTATCTATCTAGCAAACTAATTATTCTGGAGCTACAAAAATTATAGTGAGCAGCTAATAATATTAGTAATTTACTTTAAATTTTTCAGAGTCAATACTATCACCGATTTATCACTAAAATTCCTACAAGTTCACATTTTAACACTATTAAGCACGTTAAAATAATTAGAGCAACCCTAGAAATATTTTAAAACTAGATGACCAAAATACGTTAATAGATAGATTATGATTCTAGGAACTTAACAAAATTAGGTTTCATAATTTTTGGACAACTACACAAATTTATATTGATTTTACAAGTTTATTTATAAAACTAAATTAACAATTGCTTAGAAAACTAAAGGGGCTAGCGGCCACCTAATCAACCCAGCGTCCCAAGGCGGGAGTCCACACACACGCGGCCTAGGCATGGCGGCGCGTGACCACGTTGGTTGCTCGGTAGAGAGAGGGGAGCTGACGGAGGCAAGGATGAGCAGGCGCGCGAAAAGAGAGCGAGGAGCCGTGTGTGGCTCGCCACTAACATCTTAAACACGGCAGTGAGGCAGGGCGACCTAGCACAACGTGGCCGGCAGGGCAACATGGCGCAACGCGAATGAATTCGATGGTTGATGGATTCAGAGTAGGGGGCGCACCACCGTATTCAAGCGGCTAGGAGGCAGCGAGGCAAGGACAGTAGCGGCAGCAGCAAGGACGTGAGAGATCATGCAGCAGCTGAACACATGGCCGTCGCGTGGCACTGCTGGCTGCCTGCCTGCGTGTAAGACGACGCGACGCGGATGTGAACAGCGATACATCGTTGGCAACTCCAAAAGATCTAAATCCTATCGACTTCCATCACTAAACATCTCACGCTATAGCTCATACTCCATACCCAGCTATGGAACAAAATATTAGGGTGTTATGTAATTATTTTGCGTAAAACAAATCGCCACAAACAATGCTTTAAAATATAATTTTTTATTTTTACCGTTGACGTGAGAAGCTGGTTTTTAAATTTTAATTTTGATTTTTGAGCTAGCAAAAACCCTAGTTAACAATATCGGTTCTCCCAAAACCCAAGTTGTGTTTTCATCTACTCGACTCGTACTTTAATTTTTATTAAAACCCCAAACACACGTTCTATATTATTATTGCTTTATAAAAATCACATTTTAAGTCAAACTATTAACTTATCCATATAACTAGGGATTAGGTTTTTCATTACTGCATTTGATTAGACTAACTCACTATACTACTAGATCTATTTCTCCTGACCGTAATCTCAGTGCTAAGCGAGCTCGTAACACCAAAGGTGTTACATTATACAATAGGTTATTATCTAGCAGGTGGTATATATCCATCATGGGCCACATTCATGAAGACCGTAGCTGAGCCGTGGGGTAATAAGAAGTATTTTGCAAGAGCACAAGAAGCTTGTCGGAAGGATGTTGAAGGAGCATTTGGAGTTCTACAATCTCGCTTTGCCATCGTTCGAGGGCCAGCTCATCTGTGAGATGAAAATACGCTTCAACTTATCATGATAGCTTGTATCATTATGCACAACATGATTGTTGAAGATGAAGGAGTTGATGAAAAAGATTTTAGATATGATGATGTGGTAGAAAAGGTGACTATATCACACGATGATATACTTGAGTTTGATGAATTTATTCAGAATTACAAGAAGATCAAGGACAAGGAAACACACACAACGCTTCAAGCCGACCTTATCGAACACTTATGGCATAATTTTCTAGATTTATATACAAATTATATTGTTGAATGATTCCATTTACTATTACAATATCTAGGCATTTTGTATTAGTTTGAGGACCTATCTTCTTTATCCGATGTAATAAATATTGTAATAAATCTGATTTTGAGATGAGGACTGCCACTCAATTTACTTGATCTGTCTTTTAATAGTTCAATGGAAACTTCTCTTTACAGAGTACACATCAAAGACAAATATCAGTTCAGATAACAAGGGACAATGCAAGAACATTAGTCACACTATTCTGGAAATCTAAAATGTGAGAAAAATAGACATGTCTCAGACTATGCTGGAAATCTAAAAATTGAAGAAGATGGTCCTAATTTTCGAGCTATGTTGCAAGTATTTTAGCCTTTAGGTGCGCATAGAACTATTGCTGATCGATTGACATAGTACTTGTATCAGCATTCATAATTCTTTCTTATTCTCTATCCCACTCGAAGTCAAACTTTTTTGGTTAAGTTTTAACCTTTCTTCCTGCAAAGCAAGGGTTTTTTTTGGCACCTCTCCTCTTTCTTCAACTCCCACTCGTGTTTCTTCAATTCCTTCTCCACACCAGCATCTTTCTTTTTCGCCAACAGATAATCCAATGCTTCGATGATGGAATGTTGTCCGTAATTTGTCTTTCTCCTTCTTCCCTACAGGCCTGTCCAGCGTAGGCACTGTGGGCTGACTGTCATCAACATTACTACCGACAACTAGTTGTGCAGAACTTGATTTCGCAATGGATTTTTGCTTTTTGGGCACTAGTTTCTGAGTTCCACTCGGGTTGTTCTTATTGATCCACTTGGCTTGGTCTTTCAATTTTTTCCAGCAATGGATGTACGGGAAATTTTGGTGCATCTTGCCTTCTTCCATGAACATGGTCAATGCGTTGGCTTGCCGCAAATAACACCGAGAATGCATGAGGTAGACAGACATAATATACAATTGGAAGGGAAAGGTATGTTATCTAACCTTATCATCGATAGACAAGCCACTTTGATTTCTACCCTCTACCTTTGAAACACAACCAGCAAAGATGTTCACATCATGCAGTATACCGGACCAACGGCTTATTAGGGAGTTTTGCATCCGATCAGAAGCGAATGTTTTGTTGGAATGGAAATAATCATATATTCTTTTCCAATATGTCGAATGTGGTTGATCAGCTCCATGCATCGGATCCAAACTCACATTTAGCCATGCTGAGACCAACATTAAGTCCTCGTCTTTGGTGAAATTTTTTCTCCTTTTCTGCCCTTTCACACTTCCAGGGGCCTCCTCGCATGCTGGTGTTTCATTAGTATGTGTGACATTATCAGACAAAGCAGCAGGAGTGCAACCCCCTATAATCATGTCGGTGAAAGATCTTTCTGAATTGATGCCACCTGTGAACATATAAGATCATTACCTGAATTATGATTTCAGCAATTAGAAAAAACCAAAGCGTGCTAGATAAGCAACAGTTTCAAAATACATGCTTTCACCCTCGTGAGAATAGGACTCCCATGGACATATAAAGTTGAGGACTTCAGAAGAACTACATGCTTGCTTTCTCTATCGAGTGTCCATGACTGAACTTTGTTAAGTAAAGCTCACTGCAATTTTCAGAGCTATCAAGGCTCTTCTTCTGCATATACTCTCTTCAGAACATTGCCTAACTGTGCAACAACTAATCAAAATACCTAAGCCCCAAATTAACTTGCAATTAGCCATGCAGAAATGACTTCCAAGAATATAGTTACAGAGGCAAGAGAAGATCACTTAAATTGTTGAATGCTTTTCAGGACACATGTAGCTCATTTTAGATTTCTAAATATGAGTGGAAGAGCATTGTGCATGACTGTTTTTGTCCCAAGTACAGTAGTAGCTGGAAGCAATTCTGTGATTTTGTCTAACATGTCATTGATTTAAATCTAAACACTTTCCTTTCAGTGGCAACACCAAACACATTTCGAACACGGGTCATGCATTCTTCAGAAACCATATATCGCAACATAGAAACTTAAAAATTGCATATAGGTCTGTCAAACTCTCTAGAGCTCATGTTGGGGAAGGAGGTCTATGCAGTGGCCGCAACATTGGGAGGAATAATTCACCGCCGCTGCCCTAGGAACCCCTGCATTTCCCAACCAAGCCAACGACGGTGACTCTGATTGCTCCCACCCACCAGCCACCGGGAACATAGGGAACAAGTACATAGAAGCAGAATTGGGGTCTTCCCAATGCACAGCGGGTGGAGCACCATCAGATGGATGCAACATTCTGAGGAAGCACATACAGATTAGAGACATGCAAGGGGCAGAGAAGGGGCGGCTGCCTGCTGCGCGTGTTGGGAACGAGTGTCCGAGACTAGGCACACCAATGAGCACAAGGGTAAGGATGTGGTACCTGGCTATGGCGATGGCGTGTACGGGGAGGATCAACTGAGGGAGCCTCACCGATGGAGAAGGGTCGTCTGGAGATGCGTCGACAGGGAAGGCCCGTCCGGAGGCGCACGGACGGGGCAAGGGACGCAGGGAACCGCACGGATGGGGGACGGAGGTGAAGCACGTGAACCTCAGGATACAAATCACTATGTCATCATCTTCCCATTGGTTTGTGATCCCCATACACAAGCTTGTATTTTATTCATTCATATATTGTGCTTGTGTTGTTGTAGTTGCTCCCTTAACTAGTTTAGCTTTAGTAGCTTGCTAGTTATTTTCTTTACTTGTGTAGCATAGAAGTAGCTCTCTTACATAACTAATTTGGCCTGAGTAGCCTTGTTAGTTATATTGATTAGTTGTGTGGCTGTTGGTATATTTAAGGCACACAGATAAATCCGTAAGTGCACGGATACTGCTATAGCTTTCATCCAGAAGTATTCCAAGTATCATATCCACAGGGAAACATGTGAGACTAACCATGATCTAACTTAACTAGGGGTAGCAACAAGGTTAAGATAAATAGGAGCGTAGAGAGAAAAACTAAGGTTCTCTAGTTCTGACTTAGGTAAGCTATGTCTTCTACTATTCAACTAGGGACATTACTTAAGGAAAGACACCAGCAGAGGATGCTTCCTGTAGTAACCGCATTTTACTTGCCCTACAAATGGGAGATGGACTGCAGAGGATTCAATGAGGCTATAAGAGTCACCCTCGTGAGCTACCACCGATCCAGAATGCAGGATGCATCCACAAGTAACTAGAGTCTAAGCACCACACTTACACTACAATTACTACTTTACTCTTCCCGAATAAAGAATAAAGCACTCAAACAAGTTGTGAACCTAATGAATAATATAAACAAGAAGCTTACTTGAATTATAAGTTGATTACTAGAGAAATCTCAGAGGCAATCTCAGATAGAACTTGGATCTACCAAGGTACAAGCCGTAGAAAGAGCACCGACCGGCCACCATCTCCTACAAACTCTTCCCTCACTCTCCATCTCACTATTATTTACAAGACTAGATCCTATGGAGGACTAATCTAGTTGGCTCTGATCCTGAAGATATAAATTAGGGTTTCAGGGATCTACTGAGGGAGGGGGGTAGGGGCTAATACATATAGGTTAGAGCATCAATCATGAGCCCTCGGATCAAACCAACTTGAATAAACAGTGAAGATTAGATCTCAATGGCGGTGGGAAACTGACTTTTGAAGCGGAGGCTAACTGGTGGGACCCATAGGTTGGCCAGCCTATAGGTGGGGCTGGCTGGCCCCACATGGCTGCCCCTCGGGGTCTGCTTCGGTGGAAAGCCTTCTGGAGTCTTCTAGAATCTTCCCATGCTGTTTATGCGGTGGGAATTCCGTAATTTCCTTTGACGAATAGGTCTCCCTTGATGATTTTCTAGATAAACCCTACTGAAAACACAAATTCACCAAAACTCATAGAATTTATTAGTTTAAACCCTTATACCTATGTTTGGTGATGGAATTATGTATAAATGCAAGTTATGTTGACGGTTTATAATTGGTGTTAGTGACCGTCAATAGTAGCTAAGTAATTTAAGCTCTCTAATTTGGCTTGTGTAGCCTTGTTATTTAGCATTGCTAGTGATCTTAGGAGCTTTGTGTTTTTGCTTCCTAGTTTGTGTAGGAGCTCCCCTGTTCTTGAAGTACTAGTTGCATAGGTTTATGTGACCTTGCTAACTAGAATTGTTTAGGTGAGCTCTAGCAAGCCCGGCACCTTAGTTGGTTAATTAGAATCTTTGTAAGGTGTTTGAGAACATAGATAGAGGGGTGTAGTCTTGGCTAGATCGATAGTTTTAATCCACATTTGTTTTATATGAGCTAGCGCGATTATTTTTTAGAAATGACTATTCATCCTCCCTCTAGTCCGCCATCTCGACCCTACACGTAGCATCGGAGCTAGGTCTCTCATTTGTGGTCTTCACCGACCTGAGAGGATGGCGACTTATGGGCTAGATGTTGAGTGTCCACACATTTTTTATGGCACACACTTTGGACAATGGAAAAATTGGATGATGATTAATTTTAAGTTTATTTTCCCTCAAAAGTGGTGGATCATAGATGTGGGATTTTCTCATGCATTGGATAAAAAGAATGCAACTCAAGCGCAAAAGAAATGCCTACATCTTGATTGCCAAGCTACTAACATTTTCTATCAATCTATAGAAGATAGCATATTTGGTGAGATCATGGATATGGAATCCACCCATGAGATTTGGATTTATCTCAATGATAAATATGGGACGGTTTCCAATAATGATGATGATGAGGATCTCAAGGAGGAGGTGCATGAGGATGTTGAGCATGAGCACAACTTGGTGATTGTGGAAGATTGCTCCACCTCATGGTCAAGTGATGATGATGATGAAAGATCTACCACAAGCTCACTTGACAAGATTGATGATGATACCTCAAGTGATGCAAATGATGGTGCTGCTCCATACACACTTGATGATGATGATGATGATTCATGCCCAGATGATATTGCTACTACAAGCTCATCCACTACATAACAATGCTTCATGTCACTGGTGACACAAAGGTATAAAATGCTAATGTGATTGATCATGTTGATTCATATGATGAGCTTGTAGATAAACTTGCTAGCATGACCATATCTTTAGAAAATGAGAAATCTAAAACATTGAAATTGAAAAAAGAAAACTCATTTCTAAAGAATTCATGTGAAGAACATAAGCACTTACTTGATGTTCTTAGAACTTCACATGATGAGCTAAAATTGACTCATGAGGGACTTCTTGTGTCTCATGAAGAATTATTAGAACAACATGGTTCTCTCATTAAAGCATTTTAAAAGTAACTTAAAAAGAATGAGAGCTCATCACATGAGTCAAGTGATCAAATGCAACATATGACTAACTCTTGTGATGTAGGAAAGAAGTATGTATCCACCTCTTGTGATAATTTATTAGATATGTCATGATCTTCACATATAGATGCTTGTTCTTCTTCTATGTCTTGTGAGACTAACCTTTTGAAGGAGAATAATGAGCTCAAAAATGAAGTGAAGAATTTGAGCAACAAGTTAGAGAGGTGCTACAAATCAAAAGTCGTCTTTGAGCATATGTTGGACAATCAAAGAAGCTATGGTGACAAGAGTGGCATTGGCTTCAATAAGAGCAATATCAAAGGCAAGAGATGGGGCAAGAGAAGAAATGAAAGAGAGATGAAGAAGCAAGAAGAAAAGAAGCTCTCCCATTTCGTATGCTTCAATTGCCATGAGATGGGTCATCTTGCCAAATCATGCTGTCGGATACCGTGAGAAGGGGTACCCCAAGCAAGAACCAAAAAACTGCTTAGACCCTAAAAACAAGGACCAATAAGACAAACGAGGTCTCAGCCGAAAATCTCCGATTCGCCCGAGGCCCCCTCGCCGAGGCCCCTTCGCCCGAGGCCCCCTCGCCGAGGCCTCAGAAGAAGTGACGATTCTCCGATTCGCCCGAGGCCTCCTCGCCGAGGTCTGCGATTCTTCGATTCGCGCAAGGCCGGCTCGCCACCAGCCCCGCGACCACCACTTTGACTAGACTACTCTGGCTGGACATCACGTCCAATCAAGGCACTCAACCACTCCGACAACCACACGACGACACAGTACAGCGAAGTGGCAGACCAGCACGTCAGCGCCCTGCCATCCACGACGGAACTGTGCAGGGGTTACCGGCTACTGTGCCGCCTAAACTCCTGCACCAAGGACGAACACGACGTGGGGAGTCAGAACTGGGTTCCTGTGACCTCGGGACCAGCGAACTGACCGAGTTCCGCCTCGCCCGAGACTCCCAATAGGGCCTCGGGCGAACTGGCCATGCTCCGCCTCGCCTGAGGCTGGGCTCATCCCGTAACCTCGTCACCTCCGCCTCAAAAGTCGCTCTAGCAGGCTGTCGCATCCAATTAATGCACCTAGCTGCACCCACTACGTAAGCCACGATCAGCAGTATGCCGCAACAGGAACGACGGGACAACGGTCAAATCGCCTTTCTACCATCCCTTACTGACAATACAGGGTACCATGTCTTGTAGACGCATGTTCTGCATTGTTCCACCTAGATCCACTATGACGCTGGCCACCAAGGCCTTGGCACAGCAGGCCTCAGCACAGCAGGCCTCAGCACAGCAGGTCTCGGCCTCAGCGCAGCGGGTCTTGGCACAACCGACCACAGCAACCACCAGGCCTCGGCACTTCACCAAGTCAACAAATGTACAGGAGCGCAGCATGTCGCTGGCCTGGAGACCATACCGACTAGACACCGACGGGAACTCCCACGATGCCGCGCTGCTCCGGGGAGCAGAATACATCAGCAAATAGTAGCCTTCTCATGTACTTCTGCCTTCCTCCTTGTGGTTATAAAAGGAGGTAGCCGGTACCATTTTTAGGGAGAGCAACAAACAGAAAGACGAACACCCCAATAGAACTACACGCTTCCACGCTGCTTGAGAACAACGCCTCAAGCAGCCCGCACCTCCCCCGCCGAGACCTGGGACTAGCTCCCTCTCTCACCTAGCTTGTAACCCCCTACTACGAGCACTCTGGTGCAAGGAATACAAGATCGATCTCTCAGACTGGACGTAGGGCCTCGATTGCCTGAACCAGTATAAACCTTGTGTCTCTTTGCATCACCATCCGGTTCGGGAGCACGCAGCACAAATTCACTCGTCGGTTGAGGGACCCCCGGTTCCAAAACACCGATAGTTGGCGCGCCAGGTAGGGGTCGCTGCATGTTAGCTTCATCGTCCCAGCAAGTTCCGAATGGCAGACCTCGTACGACCATTGCGTCTCGGCACAGTGGTATGGTTCGGGAGCCTAGAGTTCATGTCTCTAGGATGTGAATACGATATGGTACTCCTCTCACCCTGAGCTCCACCGCCCGACGACGTTACCACAGACCCGCAGCCCAGGCGCAGGCAGCGTCCGGGCCGTGGCTCCCGTAGCACTCGCCAGGCGCGACGCGAGCGAAACTGCCCCGACACCACGCAAGCTCGAGGCAACGCACCGCGCTCCGCCAGTATCCCTTGCCCAGCTGTTGATACGGAGTCCCAGGTCAGGGACTTATCTAACCTGAGCTTGGGCAAGGAAAAGATTTCGGCGACGCACGGCGACGCCTCGTCATCGAGCTCTGTCCCGCCACCTCCTGAGGGGCCAGCCCCGGCAGAGCGGCGCCCGGCAATGGCGCCATCCCCATACCCCTTCGGGTTGATAGACGCGGCCGCCGCCTTCGCTTCCGCCTACGCTTCCAAGCACGCAGAGCCCTCAGGACTCCACCAACGTTTCGCCCTCAACTTTTCCCCCGCAACATCGGCGCACGCCCACGCTGACTCCTCGAAAGAAGACAAGGTGTGGGCCAGAGCAGACTTCTCCAGTCTTCGCGACCCCAAAGCCATGCGCCGCTTCATGACTACAAGCGACTACTGCTTCGACTACTCCGACTCCGACGACGAAGGGACTTACGATCCGTCTCATGAGTGCTTCCACGTCGGGCTCAGAATGCCAAGGGCGGGCGAAGAGGGCGAGAGGATGGGCAACCATTCCCCGCCTCGGGCAGGGGTGGGCGATGCCACACCTCCGCGCCTCGAAGCCCCGGTAGCACGGAACGAGAACCCCGTCCGCGGAGAGCATCGACGCCCAGACCTGGAGCAGCTCCGCGAGCTTCAAGCCAAGGTCGAGCAAGACCGAACCCTTCTGCAACAGCTTCGGGACACTCTCGAGCAGGAGCAGCAAGGGCATGGTGAGGGCGGAGGAGCCCGATGGAGGGCCCGCGACATCCATCACCGCATCAACGACAACGAGGGGGGAGAGCCACCCCCAATTTTTAATCGCGCTAGCCAGAATGTCGCAGCGGCTGCGATGCTGGTCCAAGCAATGCCCGAGCCCTCCACCGAGGGGCGACGGGTCCGCGAAGAGCTCCGTGACCTCCTCGAGACCGCTGCGGTGCAGCAGGCCAAAAGTTTCACCTCCCGCCGGCGCGGAGGCACTTCGGAGCAACCCACAGTGCAACCTCGCCGGGGCCAGGATGCATCGGTCTGTCCCGAGGCTGCTCGCGCGCCGACGATCAACAGGGCCCCCTCGGTGCGCGATCAACCTGGAGACTAGCGCGAGGCACGAGGCGACCACGAAGTAGTTGGCAGGCAACGGCGCCACGACGACGGAGCCGCCCGGGGCTACCATCCACACCGAGGCGGTCGCTACGACAGTGAAGAGGACCGCAGTCCTTCTCCCGAGCCACCTGGCCCTCGGGTCTTTAGTAGAGCCATCCACAACGCTCACTTCCTAGCCCGGTTCTGGCAACCTGCCAACCTCACAAAGTACAGCGGCGAGACGAACCCCGAGCTATGGCTAGCCGATTATCGCCTGGCTTGTCAGCTAGGTGGTGCGGACAATGACCTGCTCATCATCCGCAACCACCCTTTGTTCTTGTCAGACTCAGCGCGAGCCTGGCTCGAACACCTTCCCCCCGCACAGATCCACGACTGGCACGACTTGGTGAGGGTCTTTGTCGGGAATTTCCAGGGCACCTACGTGCGCCCCGGGAACTCCTGGGACCTCAAAGGTTGCCGCCAGAAACCGGACGAATCTCTTCAAGATTTCATCCGGCGCTTCTCCAAAAAATGCACCGAGTTGCCCCGCGTCGGTGACTCGGAAATCGTCCAAGCATTCCTCTCTGGCACCTCCTGCCGAGACCTGGTCCGAGAATTGGGCCGTAACGTACCAACCACAGCGGCCGCACTCCTCGACATCGCCACCAACTTCGCCTCGGGCGAAGAGGCGGTTGGGGCCATCTTCCCCAACAACAACACCAAGGGGAAGCAGAAGGACGAGGCCCCTGAGGCCTCGCCCACCCGCATCCCAAAGAGAAAGAAGAAGGGTCACCCAGGGAAGCAGGAGGTCCTCGAGGCCGGCCATGTCGCCACAGCAGATCGCAGGAATCACCGAGGCCCCTGGGGCCCTGGGCTATTTGACGACATGCTTAAGAAGCCCTGTCCTTACCATCAAGGTCCGGTGAAGCATGCCCTCGAGGAGTGCACCATGCTCCAGCGTTACTACGCCAGGCTCGGGCTCCCCGACGATGATGAGGCCAGGAAAAGGGGCGCCGGTGGGAGGGACGGCGATAAAGATGATGGGTTCCCCGAGGTACACAATGCCTTCATGATCTTTGGCGGACCCTCGGCATGCCTCACGGCGCGCCAGCGAAAGAGGGAACGCCGGGAGGTCTTCTCGGTCAAGGTCGCAAGTTCCTAACGTTCTGCGATGACCACCACATCCGGGTGGCCTAGTCAGCCATAGGACACCCAAGGACGAATGGCCAAGTAGAGCATGCCAACGGCATGATCCTACAAGGCCTTAAGCCAAGAATATTCAACCGGTTGAAGAAGTTTGGCAAGAAATGGCTTGCCGAACTCCCATCAGTCATCTGGAGCCTAAGAAACACCCCGAGCCGAGCCACGGGATTCACACCGTTCTTCCTGGTCTATGGAGCCGAGGCCATCCTCCCCACTGACTTAGAATACGGTTCCCCGAGGCTACAGGCGTACAACGAGCAAAGCAACCGCACTGCCCGTGAGGACGCCCTCGACCAACTGGAGGAGGCCCGAGACGTCGCGCCGCTATACTCAGCTAGGTACCAACATGCCCTACGACGCTACCAAGCCCGGCGCATCCAAAGCCGAGACCTGAAGGTGGGCGACCTGGTGCTGAGACTGAGGCAGAGCAACAAGGGTCGCCACAAGCTGACCCCACTCTGGGAAGGGCCGTACATCGTCGCTCAAGTGCTGAAGCCCGGGACCTACAAGTTAGCCAACGAGAAGGGCGAAATCTTCACCAACACTTGGAACATAGAACAGCTACGTCGTTTGTACCCTTAAATTTCCAAACGTTGTTTACATTGTTTCACGAAATACAATAAAGAAGCATTCTTAGTTGTTATAATCTTTCGAGGAACCCCCTTATAGACAAGTCGATTGTATAGAGCCTAAGGACCGTATGATCGTCTCGAAGGTGAAAAGGCTAGCCGAGCCATGAGAACGGCCTACGCCTTCGGGCTACGGCAGCTCCCTCACCACCTTTTCACCCAAAGGACAGCGTAGGCTCCAAGGAAGTTTTGTGCAGAGAGCTTGTCTATCAATAGGGGCTCGACATCACAATAGCGCTATAAGGGAGACTCGGCTCTGCCTCTGCAAAGCCGAGCCTCCCTCGGGGGCTAAAGGGGGGGAACCCCCTAAGTCCCGATCATCGTTTATTAATCGTCTTTCAAAAAATTTCTACGCCAAACTCTCTCGCGCTCCGATGGGACCTTCACAAGAAACCCAAAGACCAAAAGCTTGTCCTGAGGCCAAAGGGCCGGTCGAGTCGTGAGAACGGCCTACACCTCTGGGCTACGGCAGCTCCCTCACCACCCTTCGCCAAAGGACGGCTTAGGTTCCGAGGAATTTCTTTGCGGGTTCCCAAGATCGAGACAGAGGGCACAGGCTCGGAAGTAGAACAAAAAACGGTTAAAAGACACACATACGCAAATACTTTAAAGGCCTCGACGGCCACAAAAACGTCACGGTATGGCAACTAACTCAATCCGGTTACATGGCCCCCTCTGGCCCAGGTCAAAGCTCAAGGATCGGCGGCCGGTGCGGGAGGGACCACCTCTTCTTCAAACAGACCGGCCAGCGCTGTGCCAGGTGCCTCGGCCGCCTCCAAAAGCTTCACAACCTCTGCATCGACCTCCTCGTCATCTTCTGGCAAGACGTAGCCATCGCTGACAGCCTCAAGGTTGATGGCGTAGTGCGAGGAGACGACGGCCAGGGCACGCTTAACACCCGTGTGCAACGCCCCCCGGAGCCTCTCGTGGACGTGGCTGCTCAACGCAATCAGGCGGCTCCCAAGGGAGCTGGCTGATTGGACCCCCTCGACATCCAGGGCCTCACAGGTGGTACGGACAGCGCTGCGCAGCGCCTCGTGCTCCCGAACCTCAACATCCAGCGCCGCTTGCGCTGCGACGGAGGCCTCAGCCGCCTGGGAGGCCTCTTTCTCTAGATCTACGTCGCGACGAGGGGTCAGGAGTCAAACGCGAACCAGAACAAATGGAACAAGGAACATGGTTCAGCGGAACTTACCCTCGGCCTTGCTCTTCCAGGCTGAGACCTCGACCCGAGAGGCCTCGGCTGCCTTGGTAGCCTCTGCCAAGGCGACTTTCATCGCCTGATGCTCGCTCTGCTCCGCACCCAGCTGCCCGGCTGTGGCCTTGGCAGAGGCCGTCGCATCTTGGGCCCGAGACCTGAAGGAGTCTCGCTCCTCCTCCAGTTCCTTGATCTTCGCCACTAGAGGGGCAGACTACTCTTTAGCCGTGGCCAACTCGGCCTGAAGGTCAGCACAACGAAGGCGGAGGTCCTCCACTTCTGCACTCCGCGCCGACAAAAGCCCCTGGGCATCGGCAAGCAGGCCTTTCTGCCGCTGGAGCTGGTCCCAGATATCCCTCTCCCTTCGTAGGAACACCGATTTCCCAAGGGATCGGGTCTCGAGCTCCTAAAGAGGCAAGTAACACACGTCAAATACTGTGAGGGGGCTCGGAGAGAAAACAACGCGGCACGAGAGAAGAAAGTGCTTACCTGGGTGACACTAGGCAAGTCCCCTTCCATAATAGTCATCGCTGTCTGCAGCGACTTCACTGCCAGTTGGTGGTACTGCTCGAGGGTATCCCATCACCCCCCCTCTACCACATCTTCAAGGGCGAACACAGGCTCCCCCTCAGGGTCAGCCCGGTCCCGCTAGAAAACACGCGGGAAGTTCCACCCACGGGGCTCGGGCCGTAGCCGGACAAGGGCCGAACTCCCCTCGGCGGGATCCGGGACTGGCTGCTCCACGGTACTGGCCGCCTCGATGTCCGCCGCATCCTTCCCATGGGAGGAATCATCAGATGAGATTGTCTGAACCAGGGGCGGCGCCAAAACTTGCTCCGTCTCCATCGCCTCGGCCTCGATGGACCCGGGGGCTCTGGCCTCCGCCGTCTCTACCTCGGCGGCCCCGGCGTCCACCGCCCTGACCTCAGCAATGGTGGACGCCCCAGCCTCATTCGCCCCAAGACCCACGACATCACAGGGCGTGGGCTCCTCCTCCTCCACTCGCTCCACGGCCGCCTCGACACCCTTTTCCTGGGTGGCCGCCTCCTCCGAAACGGCCTCGCCCGACGCCGCACCACGCTGCACGCCAGCCTGCGCCTCCGCTGCCTGATGGGCAGAGGAGCTAACGTTCACCTTGAGTGCCTTACGGGGCGCCAAGGTAGGATCCTCCACCGGATGCTTCTGGCTGGAAGCAAAGACACTCCCAAGGTCAGCATGCGACCAAGGGGCAAACAAGAAGTACCACGGACTCCACCAGAAAAAGACGCTTACCGCGAACGGGGATGCAGCCGCTTCGGCACCGCCAGCCTCCTCTGCAACGGCGGCGGTGGCAGCAGCAGCACGGCCTCTGCGTCCACCGGTGCCAGCTGGCCTCCGCCGGACCCCGGCACCTCCTCGACCCTTCGCGGAGACAATGGGGTCGCCCCCACCGTCGCTCGCTCCACCTCCACCGTCGAGCCCATCGGGCTAACGGCACGCTCCTCCGACACCCACGCCTCGGGCGTGTCGGCCTCAGCCCCGAGACGGGCCGCCATCGGCCCCAGGACACCTCCTCCTAGGGGCGTCAGGCTCCTTGCCGGCGCCTCGGGCACCATCTCCCTAATGTCGGGAAGGTGTTCTAGGCAGGCCGTCCCCACCTCGCACCCGCCGCCGTCGCCCGAAGATTCCGACACCGACAACGAGGGAGACGGCTCCAACGGGAGACCGTCGAGCTTCTGACGCCGGCGACGGGTGTCCAGCTTTTCGCGCGCGAGGAGCCTCTTCGTGCGCTTCGCCTCCATGGCATCTTTTTTCTTCTTCTGCTCCTCGGCGCGCGCCCTGTTCACGGCTTGTCGCCGGGCGTCCTCGGGAACGGGCGGCGGGGAGCCTCGCACGTCTCTCATCCCCTGTGGGAACGATGAAGTAAGACAACAGACAAAAAAGGTGAAAAACAAGAAAGCCGCGAAAGCCTCCGTGACATCCAACTTACCAGTGGAATGTACCCCCGCGACGGGCGCATTGGGAACGGCATCAGATCGCCAATCTTCGGCTTCCCGTCTACCGCCTCTCTCACCCGACGCAGGGTCTCGTCGTCGGTAAGGGCGAAGGCGGACATCTTGGTACCGGCGATCGGATCGCTGGGGGTCATCTCGAACAGCCGCCGCCGCCGAGCCATCAGCGGCAGCACCCTCCGGCGATGAAAAGCCGCCATGACCACGGCCGCCGAAAGGCCACGGTCATGCAGCTTCCCCAAGGCCCTCAAGAGCAGTTCCAGCCTAGGCTGATCGACCTTGATAACGCCGTATCCTCACTTCTCCGGCTGACTCTCTACAACCCGCCCGGTATAAGGGGGAAGTCCTCCGTCGTCGTTGCGGAGGTAGAACCAGCTGTCGTACCAACGACGGTTGGACGATGACAGCTGGGCCAGGATGTAGAGGGACTACCGGTCTTGGCGCACGTGAAGAGTGCAGCCGCCGGCCCTCATCAACCTCCGAGGTTCCCCCCGGCTTGGTGGTGAACGTCGCTCGGACCAAGTGGAGCCACAACTCCCAGTGGGGAGCGATCCCCAAGTACCCCTCGCAGACGGCGACGAAGATGGCCGCCTACGCGATGGAGTTGGGGCTGAAGTTGTGAAGCTCCACGCCATAGTAATGCGGGAGCGCCCGCATGAACTGATCCACCGGCGACCCGAGGCCTCGCTCGTGGAAAACGACGAAGCTCACCATGTAGCCGTCACGCGGCCTCGGCTCCGACTCGTTCCCCGGAGCGATCCACTCCGGCTCGTCAAGGTCGGTGATCGGGCGAAGAAGACCGACCTCCACGAGCAACTGCAGCCTCTCTTCGGTGACGTCAGACCGCTCCCAGGGATCCGCCGGGATGATGACAGGACCACCAGCCATTGCGCGGTGGAGGACGCTGCTACGGCGGTAATCTCTCTCTCTCTTTCTTTCAATCTCTCTCTCTCTCGCCCTTCTCCTCCCCGCTCTATGCTCTCAACAACGGCACGGAGGCAGCGAAAGCGAATGCGGAAAAGGTAAGGAGGGGGAAGGTGAGGCTCTTTGCGTATTTATGCAGGGACGAGGCAAAACCGCCGGGCGACGAAATCGGGGAAGTTTCCCTTGGATTCGGCGCATATAATCCAGATCCGATTTCTCCGCCCACACGCCCACTCCCTCCTCATTAATTGCACCTGCAGTTACGTCCCATCGGCTAACGCCACGTCGCGTCCAACCACCGCAGCAAAAGGCGCCGTTTCGCCTCCCCGAGAAAGCCGCCTCAAAAGACGCGCCTGCCGTTAGCCGTAGGGAGCGAAATGACCCCCACCCAATTCCTTTCAGGCAAAGGAACCGGGCACCGAGCCCACTACGGTCTAGGAGTTCAAAGGCTAGGCCCTCAGGGGTTTCGACAGCCGCCCCAGGGCAACAGAGTTAGGGGCGACTATAGGCGAGCCTGTGCGAGGCCGAGGCCCAAGCAAGCGAAACGCTTGGGACACCCTGTGTCGCGTCCGAGACCGGCAGGGAGGTCTCTGAATGGGATCCCACCGTAGGGAGGCACCGAGCCACCAAGGCCCAGTGAACGGCCTCGGCACCCGCTAGAGAAACCCTCCGGTACTCTTGGAGCGCGTCTCCATACCGCTAGCCGACCCCCAGCGAACAGGGTACGGGCCTCCACTCGGACTTACCCGATAACAGCTCACTGGAAATGCCATCGCTCGCGCCCACCGAGGGTAGCGTGGCACATTCCACCCCTCCTTCCGAGCGAAAAGGAAGCACGAGGGTCGAACAAAAAGTCAGGAGAATCCCTGATGGCCCTCTTGCTCCGCGCAGAGGCTAAGGGACTCTTCCTGCGAAACATTGCCGAGGCCCAGCGACTTGGGCTCGCACACGGGGGGGCTCGGCAAAACAAACCCTCCTTCCGAGCGAAAAGAAAGCGCGAGGGTCGTTCAAAAAGCCAGAAGAACTCCTGATAGCCCTCTTGCTCCGTGCAGAGGCTAGGGAGCTCCTTCTGCAAAAGACGCCGAGACCCCGCGACCTAAGCTCGCACCCGAGGGGGGCTCGGCAGACAGACCCTCACGCGCGAGGGGCGAATCAAAAGCTAGGGGGACCTCTGACCGCTCTCTCGCTCCGTGCGAGAGACTCGGGGGCTCCTCCTGCAACTTTGCCGAGACCCAGCGGCTCAGGCTCGCACACGAGTGGGCTCGGCAAACACCCCCCCCCCATCCGAGCGAAAAGGACGGGCGGGGGACGGACAAAAAAGTCAGGAGCACCCCTGACCACCCTCTCGCTCCGTGCGGAGGCTCGGGGGCTCTTCCTGCACCCTAGATAAAGACAAGCGACCCAAGCCCGTTACGGTCTAGGGGTTCGAAGGCTGGGCCCCCATGGGTTTCGACAGCTGCCCCAGGGCAACAGAGTCAGGGACGACTATGGGCGAGCCCGTACGAGGCCGAGGTCCAAGCAAGCGAAATGCTTGGGATGCCCTGTGTCGTGTCCGAGACCGGCAGGGAGGTCTCTGAATGGGATCCCACCGTAGGGAGGCACTGGGCCACCGAGGCCCAGCGAACGGCCTCGGCACCCACTAGAGAAACCCTCCGGTACTCTTGGAGCGCGTCTCCGGACCGCTAGCCGACCCCCAGCGAACGGGGTACGGGCCTCCACTCGGACTTACCCGATAACAGCTCACCGGAGATGTCATCGCTCGCGCCCACCGAGGGTAGCATGGCATCCTCCACCCCTCCTTCCGAGCGAAAAGGAAGCATGAGGGACGTACAAAAAGCCAGAGGCACCCCTGACGGCCCTCTCGCTTAAGGCGGAGGCTAAGGGGCTCTTTCCACAGCATCGTCGAGGCCCTGCGATCCGAACTCGCACCCACGGGCCCAGCAAACACAATGAAAACCCCTCACTCAAAAGAGAAAAAAGCCCCTGAAGAAGTGAAATCACTCCTCCAGGGCCTCGGGGGCTACACCCGGCGGGTGCGCTCGCGCGCACCCACTGAAACCTTAAATACGGAACACCATCCCGACAGGAACTATCAAGAGCCAATTCTCGTCAGAGCCTCAGGGGGAGCGCCTCCACTCCCCCCAAGGCTCGGGGGCTACTGTCGGATACCGTGAGAAGGGGTACCCCAAGCAAGAACCAAAAAACTACTTAGACCCTAAAAACAAGGACCAATAAGACAAACGAGGTCTCAGCCGAAAATCTCTGATTCGCCCGAGGCCCCCTCGCCAAGGCCCCTTCGCCCGAGGCCTCCTCGCCGAGGCCTCAGAAGAAGTGCCGATTCTCCAATTCGCCCGAGGCCTCCTCGCCGAGGTCTGCGATTCTTCGATTCGCGCGAGGCCGGCTCACCACCAACCCCGCGACCACCGCTTTGACTAGACTACTCCGGCTGGACATCATGTCCAATCAAGGCGCTCAACCACTCCGACAACCACACGACGACACAGTACAGCGAAGTGGCAGACCAGCACGTCAGCGCCCTGCCATCCACGATGGAACTGTGCAGGGGTTACCGGCTACTGTGCCGCCTAAACTCCTGCACCAAGGACGAACACGACGTGGGGAGTCAGAACTGGGTTCCTGTGACCTCGGGACCAGCAAACTGACCGAGTTCCGCCTCGCCCGAGACTCCCGGTAGGGCCTCGGGCGAACTGGCCATGCTCCGCCTCGCCCGAGGCTGGGCTCGTCCCGTAACCTCGTCACCTCCGCCTCAAAAGTCGCTCTAGCAGGCTATCGCATCCAATTAATGCGCCCAGCTGCACCCACTACGTAAGCCACGATCGGTAGTATGCCGCGACAGGAATAACGGGACAACGGTCAAATCGTCTTTCTACCATCCCTTACTGACAATACAGGGTACCATGTCCTATAGACGCACGTTCCGCACTGTTCCACCTAGATCCACTACGACGCTGGCCGCCAAGGCCTCAGCACAGCAGGCCTCAGCACAGCAGGCCTCAGCACAGCAGGTCTCGGCCTCAGCGCAGCGGGTCTCAGCACAACCGACCACAACAACCACCAGGCCTCGGCACTTCACCAAGTCAACAAATGTACAGGAGCGCAGCATGTCGCCGGCCTGGAGACCATACCGACTAGACACCGATGGGAACTCCCACGACGCCGCGCTGCTCCGGGGAGCAGAATACATCAACAAATAGTAGCCTTCTTATGTACTTCTACCTTCCTCCTTGTGGTTATAAAAGGAGGTAGTCGGTACCATTTTTAGGGAGAGCAACAAACAGAAAGACGAACACCCCAATAGAACTACACGCTTCCACGCTGCTTGAGAACAACGCCTCAAGCAGCCCGCACCTCCCCCGCCGAGACCTGGGACTAGCTCCCTCTCTCACCTAGCTTGTAATCCCCTACTACGAGCACTCCGGTGCAAGGAATACAAGATCAATCTCTCAGACTGGACGTAGGGCCTCGATTGCCTGAACCAGTATAAACCTTGTGTCTCTTTGCATCACCATCCGGTTCGGGAGCACGCAGCACAAATTCACTCGTCGGTTGAGGGACCCCCGGTTCCAAAACACCGACACATGCCCAAGCAAAAGGAAGCCTCAAGTTAAGCCAAAAGCAAAGCCCCAAGTTCAAGTAAAGAACAACCATGAAGATGGTGTTGATGGGAAAAAGAAGAAGAAAACAAGAAGAGGTGGAAGAGTAAGGCATCCAATGCTTAATCATGATGCCAAGATGATAAGCAAGAATTAAGATGAGAAGAAAGATTATTCTCGCATCAAGTGCTTCAAATGTGAAGATATGGGACACTTTGCCTTGATATGTCCTACCAAGCTTGAGAAAAAGACTCAAGCAACTCTCAAGAGGCAAGGCAATGAGAAGCAATATATGAGCAAGGAAGAAAAGGCTCTAACCAAGAGAAATTGCTACTCATGCCGGCAAAGAGGACATATGGCTAATTCATGTCCCCTAGGTAATAAATCTAAGCCCATTTCAATTGATGATAATATTATGCTTAGAAAGGATGATGATGGTACCTCATTTGTTGCTATTACAAAACATCCCGATATTCCTACTAAGGCTATGCCTAAGTATGTTGCTCCTAACTTGAGAGGACCCAAACTAGTTTGGGTACCATCAAAAAGTAGATGAATGTGTGTAGGTACCATGGGCATTGGAGGCTTGATTTAATTGATTCAATATTGATTATTATTTGTTGAAGTCAAGTTATGAATGCATATCACAACCCAATGCCATGACAACTAGTGAAGTCCAAGTGCTTAACATACAAGTGCAAATATTGATGTTGTGATGATTTTATTGGATATATTTGATGGCTTACAAATATTTGAGTTAAAGCTTGCTATGGATGATCATGGCTAACCAAGGTATATCTCTTGTTGATCTAATTCATTTGGGTGTGTATAAGATGTTTAAATTGGATATACACATATTGCTTGCTATGAGATGATTGAATGGATTAATTGATTAGTAATCAAGTTTGGATTGATTTAAGTTGGATAAGTTCATAAGATAACTTTTAGTAAGTGTATTGAATGGATATATATCTTGTGAAAGTATTCAAACAAGTTAGTTTCAAGTTTGATTCACTTTTGGAGAAGAACAACTCAAGTGTTGAAATCTGTTATTTATTGAAAATCTGAGTAAGCTGTGATCTTAGCCAATTTGAATGATCAAATCTATTTGGATTGGCTTTAAATTTGGTATGTATGCTCTAGACTTATGGTATTAGTGACTGTATGAATTTTATGAGAATTGGATAAGAAATGCTTCAGTTTTGGAGTGGATCTTGTCAGCTATAGTGCAGCAGTTTTCAGCATGTAGCAATGTGGGAAGATATAAAATCTGGTAGCAATTTAGAAGTCAAATGAAGCTCAATTTTTTACAGATGCTAGAATACTTAGTAAAGCATATATCCACCAAATTTTGTGGTATTTGGATCTGTACATTGGGAGTTATGGATTTATCTTTGAAGTGTATAGAATCTATCAGAAAAGTAATAATTATTGGATTGATCAAGAGTCACTTTGATTGAAAGGTTCTCAAGTTGGAAACATGTTTATAAGTGGTTGAGGTACCTAAGTTTGGTTTTGGATTACACTAGAAGCATGACAAGCAAAGAGTATAAGAGAATTTGATTGTGGAGTGTACTTAGCACACATTTGGTACTCAACTTGAAAGGTCAAGATCAAACTCAAGATGAAGATAGAGTAAAAGTTCTAGTGATTATCGGATCTCATTTGGTAGAAAGAAAAGGACTTAAACAAGTAGAAAGAAAAGGACTTAAAGAAGGATTCAAGATTACTCATCAAATGAAGTCAATCACTTGGATCAACCAACCAAGTCATTTCAAGTGAGTGTCAAAAATGGTTCTTTGAAGAGAGAGATCACTTTTTCCTAGTGTAGGGGCTTGTTGCCTTTTGTAGGTAAACCGGGCGTGGGGTTTGGAAGGCTAAAATGGAAGTGGTGATCTAGGAAACGTTTGAGATGCTTAGTTGAAGAAATCAGAAGGGTTGATCTAGAAAGCAAGCAACACCCAAAAAAAGATCAAGTAATGGAATTTCAAGTGGTATTCTCATATTTGGTGCTCTCAAGCAAGCCTTAATCAAAAGATAAAGCAAGCCAACCACAACAACAAGATAGTGCACTTGATCATATAAGTGGTCTTCAAATCATATGGGTGAAGAATGGATTTTATTTGGTGCTTTCAAGCAAGCCTGTCGTGCATGCGTGTACGTGACTAGAGGGAGCCATTGCCGAGAGAGAATGAAGCTTCTAGGAAGCTTCATGGGGCACTGGGAGCCGTTCCCCTCCGTTGCTGCTCGTTCTTTTTCTGCTAATGCTATCGCCTTTGCTACGTGAGTGGAAGAACGCCCGTTGGAGAGGCTAGACCGCACGTCAGCTATTGTCCCTGCCTCCCTAGTGATGGAGAGAGAGCCACTGGGGGTGTGAGCTAGGCTAGGCCGGCTGGGTCTTTTAGGCAGTGCCCCTTTCCTTCTTCCCCAGCTCTCTCCCCTTTCCTCATTCCAACTCTTGGAGATAAGAGCTAGGGTTCATCTTCTTCCTCTCCTCCATCTCTCTCCCATGGCTATGAGCTAATATTTCTAGGAGAGATTGAGAGCCCTGTGTGGGTGTTGTTGAGGGATTGAAGATCCACCTCATCCCCTTCCTCTCCCTCTCAAGCTTGGTGCTATTTTGAGTGAGGGATTGAGAGCCTAGTGAGTGCATTCAGGATTTGCATTTGGTGGCACTAGAAAATCTTTGTGATTGGGGATTTCTTGTTACTCTTGGTGATTGCCATCACCTATATGGCTTGGTGGATCATGGTCTTTGTTGTGAAGCCTGCAAGAAGCTTGTGCGGTGCTCCGGAGAAAGAGCTTTGTGAGGGGCATTGTGCTCGCCCTGCGGGAGCCACGAAGAGCAACTCTAGTAGAGCATGTCATTGAGCTACCCTCACTTTTAGGGTAGGTTCTTGCGGCACCCAATGTGTGGGCTAGGTTTGTGAAACACCTATTAGCCGTCGAACCACAAAGTGAGCAGTTGACACAATGGGGACTAGCGTGTTGGTAAGCACATGAACCTTGAGATAAAAGTCATTGTGTCATCATCTTCCCATTGGTTTGTGATACCCATACACAAGCTTGTATTTTATTCATTCATATATTATGCTTTGGTTGTTGTAGTTGCTCTCTTAACTAGTTTAGCTTTAGTTGCTTGCATAGCATAGAAGTAGCTCTCTTGCGTAGCTAATTTGGCTTGAGTAGCCTTGTTAGTTACATTGCTTAGTTGTGTAGCTAAGTAATTTGAGCTCTCTAATTTGGCTGTGTAGCCTTGTTATTAAGCATTGCTAGTGAGCTTAGGGGCTTTGTGCTTTTGCTTACTAGTTTGTGTAGAAGCTTCCCCGTGCTTAAAGTACTAGTTGCATAGGTTTGTGTGACTTTGCTAACTAGAATTGTTTAGGTGAGCTCTAGCAAGCTGAGCACCTTAGTTGCTTAATTAGAATCTTTATAAGATGCTTGAGAACATAGATAGAGGGGTGTAGTCTCGATAGTTTTAATTCCGCATTTGTTTTGGTTATCTAGCGCGGTTATTTTTTAGAAAGAACTATTCACCCCCCCCCCTCTAGTCCGCCATCTTGATCATACAACTTGTAGATAAATTCTACCTTGAAGATGCAGGATATGCATGCCATAGTGGATTCCTCCCTCCCTATAGGGGGTCAGGTACCATCTATCTAAGTATGGCAACAGAAACCTTCCAACGAATGCAAGGGAATTATTCAACCTAAGGCACTCTTCACTTAGGGTCATAGTTGAGAGGGCTTTTGGGGCATTGAAGAATAGGTTTAGGATCTTAGACACAAGCCATTCCACCCTTACAAGACACAGGTCAAGCTTGTGTTGGCCTATTGCATTCTTCACAACTGGATTCTAGGCTTTGGCATTGATGAAATAGTGCCCACATAGGACTGGTTGCCACCCAGCCAGCATGATACTCAACTTGTACATGAGCTACTGTCTCAAGATTTCTAGGGCATGTCCAATAGGAGGGATGACATCGGTACTGCAATGTGGGAGGGTAGGGGTACTTCTAGGACCTAATTCATGCATGTTCTTTCTTGTACAACTTAGTTTGTTGACCCTGGTATGGAACATTTGGTTGTGTACTGCATATGTAATAACTATTGGACAAGGCTAAGAACAACTATTGGCCAAATCTTAATGTTCTTCTTCCTATCTTGTTTTATACTTGTTGTATTCATGGCTATGCTCTATTTAATGCTACATGACCATGAGACACATCCCAAGTGTGGTAGTTGCATGCTACTTATATGTTGCTACCACTTTAAGGAGTACAGCTAGTGAGTGATGATAGTAGGCCTGACAAGGTTTTTAAGGACAAGGATGTTAACTTAGTGGCCAAGCACCTTAAGGAGTACACTGGGGAGGCTGTTAGCCCAACTCAGGTGTACAACCACTTGAGGAAGTGGAGGCAGAAGTGGGCTAGGATATGTAAGCTAAAAGACCTTAGTGGGGCCCTATGGGACAGTGATGTGAATGCAATCATGCTAGAGGGGGAGCACTACCTTGGGCACTGCAAGGTAGATTAACTAAGATGCTTTCCTCATCTTTGCCTTTTCTGTCTTTCTGTCAATTACCTAAATTGTATCCCCTCCTACAGGACCACCCTAAGGATGCTGAGTTCCTTAACTATCCTATTAGGTTCTACCTAGAGATGGAGGCCATCTTTGGTCATGCAATGGCCACTGGTAGTTTTGCACTAGGTTCTGGTGAGGCCCTTGGGGTCAACCAGGCTGATTGTGTAGCTACTAAGGCTGAGGGGATTGCCTTGAATAATGGTTGTGGGGAGAAAACCCACACTGAAGTTGGTGAGGGCAGCAAAGCCACAGAGTTGTTGGCCACTTCTGGGGTTGGTGGGAAGAGGAAGAGGGGCACATTCACTGAGGATGAGATGCTCTTGCTCACCAACATGTCAGATGCAGTGAACAATATTGCTAATGCTTTTAGGGAAACTGGTCCAGCCCATGTTGATGATAATCTCTACCTTGTTGTTATGGAGACTCTTGGCTTTTTAGAGGAGGCCCTCAACCTCATAGTGGCCTACACCTACCTGCTGGACAACAAGGCCCAAGGCAGGGGATTTGTTGGCATGAGTGACAGCCATAGGGACATTTGGCTTAGGAACTACCTAGCCAAGAACTACTACATGTAGTTCCACTACCTGCTGAGCTGCATGGCAATTGAGGGGGTTGACTGTTGAGATGTATAGTTCCTCCACCTCCTTCACCCACTCTCTCCTCTTTTGACTACAGTTGAGCGCACTTTGTTGTAGGTATTTTGTGCAACTTACTTGGCTGGCTCACACGTGTTCTTTTGGTTAGTTTACTGGGAGGGTGGCTAACTATATGTGCTAGAGGGCATCATGGTAGGCATTTGAGCCTTGAATTGTTGGGCAGAACATGTTCCTATAAGACACTATTTGTAGCCTCTATTGTCTACTTTATTTTAGACCACTTGATGTTTATTGTCTTACTTCTGTACTGTTGGTTTTTGTTTGTTTTGATTGGTGACAACTGTGAGAAATTTAAATGGCCTATGATGCAAACTGACAAAAAAATGAGGTGGCTACACATATGAGAATGTTGTTGCTTTTCATGGCTTCTTTTTTTTGCTGGTTTTCATGACTGTCATTAAATCTATTTGGACCATCCATTCTCTAGCAACTCCACAAGGCTGCGGCAGAGAATGGATGGCCAGATAGGTTCCATGCCAGCCCTGATGTTGGGTTCATACTTAATTGGTACATGTGCAGCCACCAATGAATTAACATTGATGAATTCGAGCAACAAATTCTAAAGTTGAGGCCTGTGTTGGCTCTATTTCTATCATTTGTTGGATTTGTTGGCTATATGTACTACATGTTGGTTTTGTTTCTTTGTCTCGGTGGCAACTGTGGGAAATTGAAATGGCCTATGATGCAAAGATATAGATGAGGTGGCTGCCCTGTTTACTTGTTTCTTGTTCTTTGCCATGTCTGTCATCAAACCCATGCACCACATCCATTTCCTAGCAACAGCACCTTCTATCTAATGCTAATGGCAGTGAATGGACATGCGCAAGGGTTCCATGGCAGCCATGACTTTGGGTTTGCACTTTTTTTGATCTTTTGTTGTAATGGATTTTTATTTGTATGGCAGCCACCAATGACTTAACTCATGAATTACACCACCACATTCTAAAGTTGAGGCTAATGTTTTTATAGATTGCCTATGATGTCAAAATTGTTGGTTTCATCTCGATGATGCTGGTCATCAATGAGGGGCTTGAGATCAACGATTTGGTTTTCATCCAAAACCGTAGATCTTCAAGTTCCGCACTCATGGCAAGTTTCATTCTTTATATTTGACTGAGGCTAAACCACTATTTCATTTGATAGAAATGGGCCCTTGCTATGTGGTTTTCAAGGGGAAGAAACCTGGAATTTATTGGAATTGGCATGACTACAGTCAACAGGTTCTTGGGGTAAAAAATGCTATACACAAGAAGCATAGTACCTATGAGCAGGCTGTTAGAGATTTTAATGCATCAGTTGGTGCTCTAACACCACCTCCTGACTTGTTCCAATCTCAAACTGGTGCCACCATGGCACCAGATCATGGTAAGAATGTTGTGGCACCAGTTCACGGTAAGACTGTTTCTTGGAACACTGTGATCATTGTTACTCTTTTGCTGGTGGTCTTTGGACTTCGGTTCAAGCTGTCGGTGTGCAGCCAATGTAACTGCAGTTTTTTGGCCGATGATGACAGACTTGTAAGGTTACTTAGCTCTCTCCATGTTATGTTGTTTTCTGTAATCCCTTCCTCAGACCTGTGACAATTTGTTCATCTCCTTTGCTTTTTGCTTGTAATTTGGAGCCGGCTATGGTTGCAAATTATGTATTGATGATGTCTGAGACCTATTAGTGGCATACTTATTAGTGACATACTTAATTTTTCTTAACTTCTATGATTCTATTTCAACTCCATTACATATTCAAATGATGTTGTGGTCATTGCTTTGATCTCTGTGAATTGTTCTTCCTCACTTTGGGCCGGACTGACACTGCCCCACACCAAACGTCATCTCAAGATGGCAATTAGTGGTAGTTGGTCCTCAGCCAGCCTCTCACCTGGGAAATCAAACAACATCTCAAATGATTTGGTCGGATTGGTACAGGAAACCAAACAAGAGGGTTGCACCCCTTGGGCTGGCTCGTGGCTAGCCTGGGGCAGGCCTCAGGGAACAGCCGGCCACAGCCACCGTTGCAAACACGCCCGCAGTTTGTATTTTTCTAAGACTAACAAGCGGCATTGGGATGCTCCGTGTATACACTCCATACTGCCGACACGTCTCACTAGTTTAGAATATACATACCTCGATCACCTGTGGAAATATTTGTCAGGAACAGAATAGCTTAGGACCTGATCAAGGGGTGCTGATGGGGCTAGTGCCGTGGTAGGTGGTATTTCCCTTATTAAGTAGCATCCATAATCTGATACCGATACACCAGTGTCCCAACCCAACCATCATGTTCACACAAATTCTCAGCTGTTGCTGTGTAAATTTGATTAGTAGTAGTAAAGATTAGAGTGCATTTCAACCCATTCTCAAAAAAGAAAAGAGTGCATTTCAACCCTTTTGTTTATTTTGCGAGGAAGAGGTAGATGCAGAATTAAAGATGCATCATCTCGTTTTGTCAAAAGAAGACATGTCCATTTTATTCCTGGTTAGCCTAGCCTGTCCCTTTGATCATCGCATCCAAGAAAGCTTCAATCACCGCAGCTGGAGTGGCAGGCGTGCCAGCAGGACGAGAAGGACAGGCCGGGCCGGCCACCACCCTGCCGTCGCATTCCGGCCGGCATCCTCCCAGATGCCAATCATCACGGCGCGCCCGCGCGCCGACCATGACATATGCCTTCTCCCGCCGGAGACGCAGGCACCACAACACACCAACATTACCTGCTTCCGATCACGTTCACGTACGTACGCAGCCCAAGTTTCGTGAGGGGCAACGGGATTCCGCGGACACTCCGCTTTCCTCCATGGTCGATGCGTCGTCGTCGGCTCGTCGCCGCCGTCACGGTCACCGCGCAAATCGATCCGTCGCGCGAACGGTGCGGACAGAGCAAGAGACCGCGTGCGGTCGTGCGGGCGGGCCGGGCAGGCTCCAGTGGCCGTCGCGTCGCGTCGACCACACCAGCAGCAGCAGCGCGGAACATGTGGGCGGGCGACCAAGTGGTGGGTGCCATCCCACACGTACGTGTCCCTCTCCCCGCGCGTTATCCAGCCGCCGACACTCCCCGGCCCAGCCAACCTTTTGCCCGGCCGGCTCGTCTTCTTCTCCTGCCTTTTTAGTCTCCGTCCACGTGGGGACAAACAAATCGAACACCAAGACGCAAAGCGACCGGCCGCGCGCACGACACGAGCGAGCGAGCTCGACCCTCCTGCTGCTCTGCTACAGCTAAGCAAGCATAGTGGGAAAGGGGAGAAAAGGCGGGCAGAGGCGTCGTCACGAGAGGCACGTCCACCGCCTGAGCTCACTCACCGCCACGCCACCGGTGCAACTTTCCATACACGCCGGGGCTAGTACTAGTCGTGTTGTTATATATAAAGGTTGAGGGGGTCGTGGGCGCTATGGAGAGGAGTAATAGCTGGTTCGGGTGGTGGAGGAAGAAGGCGCGGGAGGGGCAGGGGCAGGGCGGCGGCCGCCCCCGTGACCGTGAGAAGGTGGTGGTGGACGGATCGGAGATCCGGGAGCTGGTGGAGGACCGGGAGGCGTTCGGGATGCTCGTGGACAGCAAGTTCCGCCAGCTCGACGCCGACGGTCACGGCATGCTCACCGTGAGCGAGCTGCGCCCCGCCGTGGAAGACATCGGTGCCGCGCTCGGGCTCCCCGCGGAGGGGGCGTCGCCCAACACCGACCATATCTACTCAGAGGTATGCATCTGTGTGTTCATCGGAACTATGCTTGCAGCTTGCTGGTTTTGCTTATCATGTGTTGTTAGTTGCTACTCCTACGCAGTACTATACTTCCAAGACAAAGCTACTATGGTAGCTGATGAAGTGAGATGATCACTGGCGGTTCGAAGCATTATGTGGTTATATATGGCCCTTTTCTTCATTTCTTGGTTTCTTGGAGGTTTATACATGCTGCTTTAGTTCGGGATCAACGAATAAGCCTCAAAGGCATGTGTTTTTTTCCGACAGCATGGCCCATGTTTGGAGGGCTCTGCCCCTCTGTTCCATGTCAAATTTGTAGCTTGTATAAGCTAGAACATAGTGCTTTAATATCCAGCTGTAATCAAAATAATAGAAACAAAATAACTCGCTCAAACATCCTTGATGTAGTTGACTAACGTTTTGGAGCTGAAGCTCTGCCAAGAAAAACTTTACTTCCATTTAATCTACATATATACTTGCATCCTTGACTGTGGGTTGACTGTGGATTCAGTTCTCAACTGATCTATAGGATGCCAGTTACCACTTCTCCCAATGAAATCGAGTCCTTGTGGATTTGGTCACTAAATCACGACAGGTCGAATTGTCCGTGCTATTATTATTGAAAAGTTGTATGCATTATTATTGAAAAGCATGTATATTTATGACATGACAGCGACTTTGGCGCGCGCGTTCTGTCAGTATCAGATGGCGATACTAGCCTATCGACCACTGCCGTACACTGTACTACATCACATGTACATGCTTGGAGTGTCAATGCTTCAACAATAATTCAATTGTTAAACAAAGGAACGTTAATCATGAATTACCGATCAACAGAACAGATGGCAGATTTCGAAGGCAATGGCAGAAATCTCAGATTGATTGCAGGCTTCCACTTACCTTGTTCACAACCCTACTGGCGTACGTGCAGGTGGTGAGCGAGCTGACTCATGGGACATCCCAGGGCGAGGTGAGCAAGGCCGAGTTCCAGGAGGCGCTGTCAGACATACTCCTCGGCATGGCGGCCGGGCTCAAGAGGGACCCCCTTGTGATACTGCGCATGGACGGCGAGGACCTCAGGGACTTCGTCGCCGGCAGCAGATATGAACCCACAGCTGCTGCCATTTTCTTGCAGGTCGGTTTCGGTTCTGATTCAGAAGACGCGTCGTCCCTGCGTCAGTGCGTGTTGGCCGCTCTCCAGAAGCTGACCGTCGACCACGGAGTGCCACCGGCTTCAGACACCTGGGTCGCGGAGAACATCGTAGAGCCGGCATTGCAGCAGCTTCTTCCTGCCGATCAGCTTGAGCAGCAGCCGGCCTCCCGAGACGACCTGTTCCAGCAACTGAAGAAGCTGCTGGGCGCCATCGCCAATCGACTCCAGGAGCAGCCTGTGATCGTCGCGCACACCGAGAACCACTATGACGGGAGTGGCGTCAAGAGGCTGCTGGCCAACAAATTCGAGTTGGACAAGGTACACCAAACCAAAACTGTTTTCTTTTCTTTTCTCAAACTCAAAGTTGTGATTTCAGACGGTTTGTTGCTGTTGGGGAATGCCAATGCCGCTGTGTGTTAAATTAAATCTTGCTCTGTGCACCAGCTGCTGGATTCTGTTTGGAAAGGTTTGCCAGAAGAACGGAAGAATAAGGCGTCCAAGGAGTACCTCATAGCCGCGCTTGACAAGATGGCCGATGCTGCAAGCCTGCCATACTATGGTGCTGTTAAAGAGGTATCCAAATGGCACAGCATCCTAACCCCTCTCAACTTTGGAACTAACAATGGCGATATATGCTCAATCGGGACGTAGATTGATTTTGATGTTTCTAACCATCTGTCAGGTGGATGCTGTCGTGGAAGAGTCAATCAAGACAGCGGGTGTCGAAGAAGGAAAGGCAGCAGATGAAGCAGAGTTCAAGAAGTCGCTCACTGATGTCCTTAGAGCCATGATGCTGAGGCTTAACGACAGCCCCGTTTTCGTCTCTACCGACATCGTCGTGCACGAGCCTTCATCGTTGGTGAATTGAAGTCAAATGTACGACGGAAATATACAGGAAAATGGAACATGTCAGGGTCACTATTAGTATTTGAGCAGTGCCTGTGTTATTGCCTTTTGTCTAATCACACAGGCCCTGCCGTGCGGCAGCATGCTATGCTAGCTTGTTGCAAGTTTGCAACACGACAAGTTGCGAAGATGCAGGCCATCTGGTTTGCTAACCCGATTGACATATAAGTTTGGAATAAGGCGTTCAAGCCATACATAATTACATATCATCAAGACATCAATGGCACCCTAATAGCTATTCTAAAGTTTGTTTTGGTTGGAGATGCGCTTACGTGGAGCTTGGAGAAATATGTTAGATTGTCTTCAACAACCACGACCCAAAATACAAGACCCATTCGTCCTTTAGGTAGCGTTACAGACAAAGTGTTTAATATCTATTTTTGATCTTCTCCGACAAAAAGACCTAAAAGGCAACTCTTTCTGCAAATAGATCTTCAAAAGAGATGATACTTAAATTTAGGTTATGTCTCTCATAACACCTAAAATGGGTCTTTCATATATGTACTCTGTTAGAGGCTATAGGTATTGTATTGGAGACCCATTTTGGATTTTGGCTCCGCAAAGGGGTCTCCTGATGGAGACAGCCGTACTCTATGCAAAATACAGTCATTCAATCAGATGTTATATACTCGAGTCAAATGGTAACGAAGCGACAGTTTGCAGGAACTTCCCTTCATTCCGGATCTGAAAAGCCATCGACACGCTTGAGTTCAAAAGTGGTACTTCTTGATACAATACGCCACTTCACAGAATTAGTTCTGCTCCAAATGAGCGAATCAATGGAAGGAACAACCATCTCATCACCTCCGAACGTTATCCTGATCTAGAAATTGTCTCAAAAACACGTCTCATTACTAGGAATGAGATTGCTAAGACATAGCTAGGCCTTGTGCCTCTTGGTCTTTGTCTTAGGAGCCATGAAATCGTCATCGTCATCGTCATCTGTGTCACTTGCCTTCCTCTTCTTTTGAGACGTCAGTTTTCCAGCACTCTTTGCAGACGCAACTGACTTCTTTGCAGATGAAGGCAGTGCCTTGGTTGGAGTTGGAGAAGAAGGCTTTCTCTTGGCCACAGGTGTTTTGACTGGTGACTTTAGCTTTTGGCCTTGTTTCTTCTCAAAAACTTTTGTAGCCACATCCAACGGGAGCAAACCCCATTCCATCAACCTATGCACATCCAAAGAGTAATTGAATATATTAGTTTGCTTTAATAAGAACATTCACGCATCCTTGAACTCCTGACACTGAAGGATAAATATATTAACACAGACTGCAGAAAAACCAATTCGGTTCATAAATATGCATTCAGGTCTGGGAGCTGTGTCAGCGGACATTTGATCATTTGACCAGTTAGTGATACCTTCCGGAATGTTGTAGGTGCACTCAGTAAGATGGAAAGTTAGTATATTCTATGGCAAGAGAATGATCTAGTGCAGTGATGAATTTGCTGGGAACTAGCTGAAACCAAGACACAGCAACTACCAAAAAAAAAGAGTTGCCAAAGGATTCTTTTTCATAACAGAAAGTAACCAATGCTAGAGGCTAACTCTTTAATATTTAAATTTAAACCAAGTAAAAAGGCTTAATATTTGGCATTATGCATGTTTTTTAAGGAATTCATATCAGAATGGCATGGTTTAAAATAAAAAGGAGTTATTTCAGCTAACCTTAGTTTATCTTTCCACAAGATATTACTTCACAAGATACCTTTCAACTAATCTAACATCAACCAAACATAATGCTAAATATTAATTCACAACATCATGGAAGCACAAAAAGGCATGGTTCATTTCTTTATTAAACAACAAAGGACCCATTTCGTGAGAATCACAATCAGATTGGCCTTTGCGTGCAGGTTTACATGTTCAGAATTAGAGCTCCGCAAATACATGCCTAAGTTTGCTACACTACATCTTAATCATGCCATAGTGTCTTAGGCAGCTGTATGGTTCAGACGCACGTGGCGTGCCACACTTTCTAAGCACCCTATCCCACACGTCATAGACTCTTTTTTCTAGCCAGAAAAGGTTGCCTTAGTTACCTAAGCTATAGTTGTGGACTTGTGGTACCCTTAGGCATCAACCAAACAGGATGTGCAGAATACTATGTTTCCTGCTACATCATATTATTAACACAGACTGTAATAACGAGTTACAAAATCCTAGAAAAATTCTTGTTTGTACTGTTGTTTACACAGTTACAGAATGTGAGCATTGTTGCCATAATGATGCGTGTCACCACTGTGATTATGCTTGACAAACACTTTGTGAAGACGAATAGATCTCCAAAAGTTATGCAAGCTTTGGCAATGATTTATCAAATATATGACATTTTATCCCATTGGTTCTCAGGACCAGATTGGTCTGTACTGATCCAACAAGATATGGGCCACACTACAGCTACATCTAGTTGGCTTGTAACACAAATCTTTACAAGCTTATAAATATTTAGTATCTCACCAGGTAGCAGCCATGTCACTGGTGGGGACCTGCTCGTAGAGTGATTCATAGAATATCCTCAATGGATCCCTCTGCAGCAAAAAGAAAATTAGCTTGTTTTGCAGATGCATATCAGATTGGAGAAGGTTAGAATGGTCATACTTCTGCAGGAGGATCATGCTTCTGCCCTGGCAATTCATACACTTTCCTCTCTTTCTTCACCTTCTCTGCCTTTACAATGGCCATGTTTGCCTCTTCTTTGACACCCACTCGTTTCTTCCTTTTCTTAACCTCCTTCACCAAGTCACAAGACAATAAGTAAATTTATAACAACAGAATATCAGCCCAAGTAGATTGCATACCTTGAGATCTTCCAAATCTTCATCTTTTAATTTCTTAACCTTGGATGTCTTGGCATTACTTCCAGCAGTACCTGCACTTTTCTTCTGTGATATTGGCTGAAAGGTGCATAATTGTTAACCTCAAAACAAGAAGCTAGAGAAATGTAGCTGAGAACAATAGGGCGTGAAAATTGCAACCGTGAAATCACCATCATCATCAGAATCAGTTTCTTCTTTCTTAACTTTCGAAACCTTCATATTGCTAATCGTGGTGCCTTTCTGCTTCTCGTTTCCCTACAAAATAGGAAAATGTTGGCTTCTTTAGAAGACACAACAAAGAGTACCACGGTTCAGTAATCTAAGGCAACATCATGCCATGTGCTCATGTTAGGGCAACAGTGAAGACGCTAAATCAAAGTTAACAACCCTCAATTTTTGAACTAAATCCCAAAAATTCCGATAAAATTCCCTGAGATACAGAAAGTCCCAGGTTATCCCAACATTGGCCTGGAGGCCGGGGCATATCCGACCCACGGGAGACGGCAAAGCTTCGCCTCTGCGTTTACAAATCTACAACATCTACAAATAAAGTTGATAAAATGAGCTAACTGAAGGTAACCTAGCATTGCGCTAAAAGAAAATGGTAACCTAGCAAAAATATTATCCAAATAAATAAATCCCTCAAGACTAGCGTCGCTCGCACCACGACGCCCGCCACGCCACAGGCCAGAAAACAGAGATCTGGGGTAGATGCAAACAAACCTTCTTTCCCCGGGAACGCGAAATCGGCATGTTGTCTTCGTCGTCGTCCTCCTCCTTCTTGACCTTAGAGGCGTTCGCATTACCCGATTTCTTGGCCCTAGAAATTGCCAGTGGAACGTTGTCCAATTCGTCGTCATCTTCCTCCTCCTCCTTCGGGGGCTTCTTTACGGCTGCGGGACTGGCGGCGGCGGCGTCCTCTCCGGCCATCACCAACTCGCGCGGCGAGGGTTCGCTTCGTTTTGCTGCTGCTGGCTGCTGCTATTGCCTACCGGGACGAAATACTGAGGCAGCGCTACGGCCCGCGAGTCCGTCATCAGGACCATAAAGATATGCGGTTCGGCGAACCGGCCCATATAGAAACGACCTTTATGGCCCTTCCGACGGTTAGTGGATCAGAAGCCCTAGAACACGATCCAAGGGAGCAATGTCAATCTCTGCACCTAAAATATTTCTAATGCTATCGTCTGTACCCCGCACCCGGCCTTTAGGGTGAAAAAAAAAAACGTTTCTAATTTCTATTATACGGCTAGAAAAAACGCTTCCGAAATAAAAACTTATACGGCAAAAAAAAACACTGTAAAAAAAAACAACGTCCCCGGTATAAAAAAAAAACCAATACGAAAATAAAGAAAAAAACAACGGCCCCGTTTCCCAAAAATATCCTATATGGCAAAAAAAAAAAGCTTCTAAAAGAAACATATACGGCAAAATAAAAACCTGTTTCTGAAACAAACTCTTTCACATCGAAAATCATATACGACAAAAAAAAAGTTATCGAAACAAACTCTTCCACGTCGAAAATCATATAAAAACTGATTATAGGCCGATGAAACAGATCAGACACATATTCAAACAGAGAAATTCGGCAAGAGCTTTACTTACTGCAACAAAAAAAATCACGCACATATTCATACTCACTCATACACAGAAAATCTTTGTTGACATCAACGAAATAGATCATGCACATATTCACCACTACACCTAAAAAATTCCCAATGTCATCGTCGGATGTAAAGTTATTACGCTTCGCCCAGCTTAAACCGCACGCTCCGGCATCGCTCTGCCCGCGTGGGTCCGCGTCCGAGAGTCCACGTTGCCAGGATGCCAAGTTAATTTGCTCCGCCCCAGCTTATAATGGCGAGTCCGGTACGTGAATCCCGCACGCTCCCACGTCGCCCCGCCCGTCGAGCCCCACGTCTCGGCAAAGAAAAAACACGCGCGCGCATGCGCCCTAGCTACAGCCTACGTCGGCAGCGACGTACGCCTGCGACCTACTGGCTGCTGTCGTGCGTAGTCCCGGCGTATGCGGGAGCGCGCGTCCCCATGGACGCAGGTGACGCGTTGCTGCAGTATGTGCTGGCGGCAGCCACAGCGCTCGCCATGCTCTGTGACGTGCTCGTCGTCTGCTCCGCTTCGCCCTAGCTCCAGCCTATGCCGCTAGCGGTGGGCACCTGCCAACGCTCGCCTTGCTCGCCCGCGCGTCTGCGGCTCGGCGTCCCGCTCGCCTCGTGCGTGTGCGGCCTCGCGTATGCAACCCGCTCGCACTCGCGCGAAAGCAGGAACAAAGGAACGACGTGGCGTGGCCCGTGGGTCGAACGGACAGACCTCCTACCCGCACGTTACAGACAACTCCGTTGCGTGGTGATTCACCTTATGCCCGCACGTAACAACTTAGCCCATTAGTCTACCACATCCACATAACAAGGAAAATCGGGATGAATTTAGAAATAGTTTAGGGTTCCAATGCAAAAGTGTTTATTAGATTCTATTAAATTTTGAAAATGTATAATAACAAAACACAGAAATGATAATTAAAAATGAAACAAATTTGTTAGGTTTCCGATCTACATTATATATGTCATAAAAATCATGAAATATGCTTTATGAAATCAATTTTTTTATATTTCTTACTATGTTCAGCTAAACACAAACCACGTGTATTGTCGTAGATATGGATTAAAAAATGTTAATATGTTTGTCTAAACCATAAGACATGTGTTTCGTTGTACAAATGGATACAAATGTGTTGTTCCGTGCAATGCACGGATATATATCTGGTTGCCTATATAAAGTCGTCTTATTCGGTGATGCTGAAATTTAGCTTATGTTGATACTTATGCTGAAATATTGTAAAAAAATATTGTTCCGTAACTAAAAAGTAACTCTAAATAAGCTAAGCGAACAGGGCAGTATCTATTCGACTACATGCAAATTTGGTACCGTACGCAACTACAACTGCAGAGGATCCCGCGCTTCAGTTTCGCTATAATCCTGGTGACGATTTTTGTGATCCAGATATCGGAAAGCATCTTTGCTTAGGCTTGACTAGACACGAAAGGTCCATCACAAATCAGACAGAACGATTTCTAAGAGTGTTCGGCTGTTCACTTGTACCATGGATTTTAGATTATTTCGGATGATTTAACAGTGTTACGTGAGAATGAACAGCCGAACACGCTTGCCTCTAGCTCTAGGGACCACAGACGTCCACATTGATATGTGTGGATCACTTCAGTTCATACATGGTAACTGCCGGAGCATAGGGCAAAGGGCCTGTTCGGCGGGCCGGCTAAAGCTATCTTAGGCCCTGTTTAGATTTCAAAAAATAAATTCACCATATCGAATCTTGCGGCACATACATGGAGTACTAAAGGTAGACGAAAAAACAAAACTAATTGCACAATTGGGTGAGAAATCGCGAGACGAAACTTTCGAACCTAATTAGTTCATAATTAGACACTAATTGCCTAATACAAACAAAAGTACTACAGTAGCCAAAACTAAAAAATTTTACCAACTAAACGCGCCCTTAGTGTGGAAGAAAAATACTGTCAAATAACCCGGCTGATAGGCTCGAGCGAACAAGAATCCAGAGACTTACGGTCCACTCCAATTAGGCAATTCAAGGAAGGAAGCATATCAGCATGCAATCGCACGTAATCTTCCGCTACACGGATTTTGCTCTCCCCGGAAAAAAAGGGAGAGCAGAGGACCGCGCTGCCGGTCTCCACGCGTACGCCGTGCCAGACGTCGCGCACCGACTGACCGACCCCTCAGATTATAATATAATATAATATAATATAATATAATATAATATAATATAATATAATATAATATAATATAATATAATATAATATAATATAATATAATATAATATAATATAATATAATATAATATAATATAATAACCTGATCTGCTTATGTTTGTGCAAATCCTCCACAATCATACTACACGAGTAGTGTTTGTTGTGTGAGCTTCCGACTGTCAGGTGTCAAATCAGCAGGCCTGGGCGTCCGATCCTCTGCCTCCACCGTCCCTGCGTACGATCTGCACACGTCAGCAGCAGGAGCCTTTGGGTCGTTACACGCACCTATCCATCTCCGCGCACACGACACGATCGTGGTTGGTTACACGCGCCTATATCCCCATCGTCGGTTCGCCCCCACGTCCCGCCTCTCCCTCGGCTCGCTTTCCCCTGCCTTCGCCCAACGCTCCCCGAAACAAGCAGCAGCAGCAGGAGGAGGAGAACCTAGAGGCCAGAGCAACCAACCAAGGTCCAAGGCAACAACCGCCAGCCAAGCCAGCCAGCCATGTCGTACTACGGCGACCGGCGCGCGGAGTCGTCGATCGTGGAGGCGTTCACGCTGTCGCCGCTGCCGTACCCGGTGATCCTGATCCTGCTCATGGTGACGCTCCTGCTGGGCGTCTCCTGGTTCTTCACCTACGAGGACTTCATCGAGGAGGCGTCGCAGCAGCTGAGCTGGGCGCTGCTGGCCGTGCCCATCGCGCTCGTCCTCCTCATCCGCTGGATCTCCTCCGTCGACTCCTTCGAGGGATACTTCGGCTTCTACCCCAGGGAGAGCCGCTGGAAGGGCTACGAGCGGCCCCCCGCCGAGGGCAGCTCACCCTGGGGCGTCGCCATGGTCGTCCTGCTCCTCCTCGTGCTCGCCAGCTTCCACTCCACCATCCAAGACATGTGGAGGCCGTGATCGATGAATACACAATTCTGCCTCCGATCCATGCATCAGTTCCCATACGTGATCTTCTATACCTTCATGCCGCGTGCTCGATTGATCAGATCTCATGCTTTTTCCTTTGCGTGCTTGGTTGGTTCAATTCCACGCGCGCACGTATGCGCTTGTACTGGTTGCTGGTTGATCAATCGATGATTCCATGTACATATGTTATTATTAATTAGGGGATGCTGGCTATTAGCTGCAGCCTATAGAGTTTGGGGATGGTATACTCACCACTTAGCTGCCTGTATGTAAGACTGGTTTTGGTTTTGTTATAGTAATCGCAATTCGTGGCTTGGTTTCTGTTCTGGATGTATCCGTTTTCAAGGTTCCTTTGCTTTGGTTTCCCTGTCTTGAATTGACTGGAACCGTCTCACACTTGGTTCTCTCTATCCACCAATATACATCCCGTGCTAACGCTACAGAAAAAATAAAAAAATAATGTTTCTTGAAAATAAAGTAAATATCAGGTTCATTATACAGATATTTCTAGCCTACTCAAGGTTTAAGCATCGAAGCACTGATTTGCATAAGAGGGAAACTGATTTACTGGCATACTGATAGTGCCTATTTGTACTGAATTATTCCAGAAAGCTTGATTTGCATCTAACAAATTTATAATCAATACTCCAACAGATATAGACATGAACACATAACTCAGTCTGAAGCCTTAATTTCATCACACAACTTAACATGAATCAGTACAGGTATGAAAACAAATCCAAAAACAAGAATGGTGCAGATCTAATCCCCACCTAAAAACATCACCAAATCTAGGTATTTGTCCTCCTGGAATGAAGCATTGATTTTGGATCTGCCAATAACATAGAAAGTTGAAACTCAAATTAATTAATGGATAGCGACTTCAACTAGATATACAGTGTGGTTTCTCTCTGTCATACCTGCTTTGTGGATCAATGTAGCACTGCTCGAGGAAGAAGTTTCATCATCACAAATCAAATGCCTGCTCATCTGTTCTATTTTGTATACAAGAGCCCATCATGTTCAGAACTTCGAACACAACGATAAAGTTCCCATGAGGCCATGATCAATTTTCACTATATATCAGGGAATAAAACTATGCATCAAAATGGACGAGTGCAGCCTGCAGATAGACCCACAAGTAACATACATTAAGTGGAATACCTCAACTTCATACCCGTGCTAACGCTATGGGCCATATTAGATACAAGTTAATTCTATCAAATTTAAATTACTTCGTTAAGATTCAATCAAAAACATATTTCTGTGGCTCAAAAAAATTCAAGCGTTGCAGGTACTAATCACTCCAAGATGGACCAAAACACGCCAATTATATTGGACAAGGAAAATATCCCACCAATTGTGCACAAGAATGATATTGCCCGTGCTAACGCTATGGTAGCATCTATCAATGCAAATCAAACAACCAACGAATATCTTTTAGTAATCAAGCATGTATTCTCACGTCATATATGGTGTATAACCAAATATTTTTGTCATATATATATCAACTCGAGCAAACACAATTCCATTCAAATTGATGATACTCCTTTTTGATAGTGCATACATGTACACTTCATGTATCCACTTAAATAAATGTGTATAAATACTCTTATGCCCGCCTCAAAAATATTTTTTATCATTTGAAATTGAATAGAATATTTTTCTCATAATAATTGAATGGATGGGAATACCATTGACTTCGTAGCATAATCAAGAATTTTGAAAGTAAGCAACATCTCTAAAGAAATAAAAAACAACCAACTACCTCGCATTGTCAACATTCTAAAAATTTGGGCATCAAATTGAGATACTCGAACCAGAGAAGGGTTCTAAGACTTGAACATACAAAGCTCGAATTGTCAACACCAATTAAAAAAATCAACAGCATGTTGACTGAACCAAGCATCCAAGAACTCTCCATTTAAGAATAGGGAATTCCATCGAACACCTTACATGCATATGCTTTGACAAAGAGACAGTCACAGACAGAGCGGTTGGCTTACGAAGACGCGGCATACTGAGTTAGTGACCTGCATGTCCCTTGTGTGGCCAGCTCCTCCTCCATGTGTCCTCTGTGGCGGCCGCCGCGCGCCTCACCGTTGACTGCCTCCATACACACTTGCATAGCCCCCAGTGCCCTCCCCAGCTTCAGCTGCCACCATGTCCCCTTCATCGCCAATGTCGGCTTCAACTGTCAGCTCGACTTTCTTGGCTTCAGTATGGCTTGCATGTAGGTCTGGTGGGTGGCAGTGGCCGGTGCACAAGGCCACAGTCACCTAGAGCAGTGGCTCACAACCAAGCTATTGCCATTCTATGATTTCATCAAGAATCAATCCGTTGAAATAGTAATATGAAATAACAGATATATAAATTGGCCGGTGCACAAGACACATGTTTCCAGCATTTGAACATCCCGCAACCAAAGCGGTCATTTTACTGTTAATATTGCCTTTCGATTATGCCAGAGCATATCAACCCCCTGGAGGATATTAAGACGACTAGTGGCTCCAATGGAACACTGATTATTTACTTTCAATCAAAGCATTTGTGTAATTAAGTAGTATTGCCAAGTAAGTTTGCAGGTCTCATGACTTATTTTCTTAGTTAAATGCACTTTAAATTCTTTTTCTTAAGGCCTTATGAGTCTCTTAATTAAGCTTATGGTCATGTTTTTTGTACTTGCTCCTATTGAATCAACTGCATAAAGTGGCATGAATTAATTTAACTGGATTACGGATCTGGTATGAATGTCAAGTAGAAAATCTGAGCTTTGAACGAATGAAAATAGTTTGAATATATATCTTGATGGGAAAATAAAAAATTTCAAATACAGCTATTGACAAGATCCGTAATTCAGAGCTTGAGGTCATAAGCAGTTGGCACTGACTTTTGTATTGACCTGTTGCTTAATTCCCCAGCTAGCTGTTGGTAAACAACATTTACTATTTTATGATAATAAAGATGAACATTGGCCGACCAAGATAAGTGCTCATCAGGTTGCAACTTGCAAACTTGGGGATAGTTTCGATGAAGCTCATAATGACATTGTCTACAATTCATGGTCTCAAGAAAAAAATTCAGAATCAATAAGCCCTCAAATATTGATGCAAGTGCAATCGGGCTGCCATGAGAGAGACGTACATTAAAAATCCCATGTGAACAAAAGCTATCAATCTGACACAACCAAACTGGATGCCCAATTCACACACATCCAAAGTCGTCCTACAGGAGCAAAATTCACTTTAGTAATCAAGGGTAGGAAATTGACGCATCGATCAGGAAAATAGGGATGATAAGCATACTTCACACCAAGACTATTTTGGAGTCCATTAGATGATCTAATGTACGCCTTCTCAGACATCCCGCTCATATGCACAGCCTCCGCCTGGTCAAATATCACCTGGAACCATAGCAATCAACAAACGAAATGATGCAGGTTACAACAGGACCTAGAAGATTCCTTACATGGGCAATTCATCGAACAGTTGACCAACAACCTAGACTCACTTGGACGCAGTGATCTCCAGGCAGATGATGGCCTTGCAGACCTAGCCCTACAAAAGCACGCAGGTCATAGGCACGTCCGCGCGGCGTAAGACGGACGGGAACTCGGGAGAGGGTGGGCATTCCGGGCCGCTTACGATGCCGAGGATAGAACCGTCGAAGTTGACATCGTAGGGGCGACGAAGCTCGCCCGGCCTTGCAGATGACGGAGCATCGGTTCATCACGCCCACCTCGTTCCCCGTTCCTCGATGGCCAACTCCCATGGTGGCGGCGGCAGGAGGCCCTGCGATGGCCGCCTCCCATGGTGGCGGCGGCCCGTCCCACCTGCGCGCGGCGGCTTCCTGGTGCTGGGCGTGGAGGAGAGAGGGGGATAGGAGTCGGCGCGTGGGGCGGCCCGTCGCCCTACGCCTGTAGGTGCTCAGCCAGCCCCGCGCGGCCCCCTCCCACCGGCGGCGGCGGCTCCCTGGTGCTGGGCGTGGGGAGAGGAGTCGGCGCGTGGGATCCAGATCCAGGTTTGGCAGTCGTTTGAGCCGAGAAAAGAGAAAAATAAAAAAGACTGAGGATCCATCAATCGAACCGTGGCTGCAAGGCGCGCGGGAGTGCGAGGAGGGCGCGGGGGTGAGAAGCCTGGCATCCCACATCACATCTAATCGTGGTCATCGGATTTGGTTTAGATGTTTTATTAGCCCTTAATTTTAATGCAGATGAATTACTATGTATATTTTCCTGAGTGCACAATGGTTTGAGGCTCTCAGTGAAGGACTTTTTTTTTTGAGTACCTAGTATAATTTTGATCCGTCCGTAGACATTCGTGCGTGAACTATACGTGGACACTATACTGTGGTCGGGTGTGTGGGATTCTTTACTTGGCCAGCAGCGCTCATCGTCAACATGGAAACAACAGTTGTTGGCCTCTGGTTCGTGGGAGACACAGTAAACTTCAAACGTGCGTAAGTACAGCGGCGTCACTCGATCAGATCATGTATGTATTGGACTAATTAACGGGCATGTATATGATATGCACAGGGAAAAAAATAAAAGTTGTAGATGTGATAAGAGCGGGCACTGCATTCGGCGCCGGCAATCATGCCACTCGCCTCCTACTCTACTTCTATTTTTCCGTTTGGCCATGTATACTTGAATGGTTTCAGAGTTCAGAGGTGAGACCGGTGAGAGTTGCGCCTCTCCATTCTCAGCCCATGCCTGTCCTGTAATGTCCGGCCAGCACTCGTGTTGGAGAAGCGGGCAGCACTTTGACGGACACACGGAGGAAGACAAGGAGTGGTGGTGGTTGGCCCGTCGCCCGACGACAGGGAACCTTTTGTGCTCCAAATCCAAGCCCTTGTTTAGTTCCACCCCAAAATCCAAAAAGTTGCTACAGTACCTGTCACATCGAATGTTTGCGGCCCGTGCATGGAGCATTAAATGTAGACGAAAAGACAAACTAATTGCACAATTTGGTGGGAAATTGCGAGACGAACGTTTTAAGCCTAATTAGTCAATATTTGGACACTATTTGCCAAATAAAAACGAAGGTGCTACAGTAGTCCCAAAATCCAAATTTCACGAACTAAACAAGGCCCAATTTAATTTTCATCCGGAAGAGAGAAAAGCTGCTGCAGCAGCTTCTAGGGGATTTGCAACGTTGGCAGCCCCTCGTAACGAGAGGAGTAGCTTATTGGAAAACCTCCAGCCAGTTTGACCCTCCGAAAGAAATTCGTTTTCCGCGGTCACCCGTCGCCCTCGGAGGCAGCCCATCGATCAGTTCACGTCTCCTCTCCTGTCACGGCCACCTCCTCGTCATCCTGTGTGAGCGTGTGGCTCGCCAATGAACAACGCATCACCGCTGCCGCCCGTCCTCCCGTCCCGTTTGTCGGGCGGTGCGTCGGCGACGCGGTTTGTGCGGTGTCGCCGGCACGGCACATCCATCGGCAGTGCACTGCTGCAGAGCGGAAGGCAGAAACCTAACAACATCCATCACCTAGCTGTTCGAGCGATCTGCAGTCTGCACTCTGCTTAATGAACGTTAGGTTCCGTTGCAATGATTCAGAGGACCACAGTAATTGACGGCGATGGTGCCCGCGCGTGGCGGCACCAATCATCGGAGCAGGCCTTAATTTGGGAAGGCGCAAGCAGAGCGCATCGCCCGCTGGTGCGCGCGGTTGGTGTTACGCACGGCACGGCGCTCACGCAAATTCCGCGAATCCTTTGCTACCGCACGGGAGGCGCAAAGCCTGGTGGCGGCGGGTGCCGGGAGTGTTTTTTTTTTTTAAATCTCGCTCTGTCTCTCTGCTGGTCCAATGGACGCCTTTTAGCCTTTCGCCGAAGCCGCGTGCGCCTTGTGCGAAGTTACGCTCTGGTAGGCAGCTAAGCTAGCTGTAAGGATTCCTACATTTGCTACCGACACTGATTTAATTACTTCCGCTCAACAAAAGCGGAAAAGAAGCTAGGCGTGTCTCGCAGTTGAAGCTTGCCAGCTTACACCAACTTGTTCGGCCCTTTCATCGGCCGGGGTTACGTGTGTGGGTCATGTGGGCATCCAACTCGTTCAAAACGGCCATACGAGGAGGCGTGACCTCACAACCGTACCTCGAAACAGTGGAGAAAATGAGCATTCGAGCTAATAGAAACCTGTGAAGGAACGGGAGACAGTTTGTCCAGCTACTGGGTAATCCGCGCGGCCTGTACCGTTCGGCAGCGGGCACGGCGTCGTGCGCGGTGGGCTCATCGAGTTCTTCCGCTGTCCATGTCCATGTCCATCTCCATCCCCTATCCCATCGGCGCGGCCGGGGGTCACATGACGTGGGCAGCCAAACAGAACTGTTCACTTGAATTTATCAGCCTGACAGCTTCAGCCTTTTTAATAATCGCAGCCGCTGCGAGTGACAGAAATCCGCGGCTAATGTTAGGCAGGCCGCTGGGGACTGGGGCATCCCACGAAGCACAACTGCACGAGGCCCAAGCTGGTGGGTGCCTAGGTGCCACTATCTGGGTGGGGATCGTACTGTTTTCAGAAACATCAGTAAGCCCTTGTTTAGTTCCACCTCAAAATCCAAAAAGTTGCTACAGTACCTGTCACATCGAATGTTTACGGTCCGTGCATGGAGCATTAAATGTAGACGAAAAGAAAAACTAATTGCACAGTTTGGTGGGAAATTACGAGACGAACGTTTTAAGCCTAATTAGTCAATGTTTGGACACTATTTACCAAATAAAAACGAAAATGCTACAGTAGCCCCAAAATCCAAATTTCGCGAACTAAACAAGGCCTAAACGTCAGGGATCAGTGAACACATCTTCCAGTTGTTCCCGAGTGCCGACACCCGACGCCGTCTCTCTCCGTCCCTCGATCACCAGCTGTCTCTTTAGTGACCTGATGGAGCCATCCGCCACGCATCTAAAGCCTTGTTTAGTTGAGGGCCAAAATCTAAAAAGTTGCTACAGTACCTGTCACATCGAATGTTTACGGCCCGTGCATGGAGCATTAAATGTAGACGAAAAGAAAAACTAATTGCACAGTTTGGTGGGAAATTGCGAGACGAAAGTTTTAAGCCTAATTAGTCAATGTTTGGATACTATTTGCCAAATAAAAACGAAGGTGCTACAGTAGCCCCAAAATCCCAAATTCGCGAACTAAACAAGGGCTAAAGTAGCATTGCAATATCAAACACCTGTCACGTGTCCACCATGTACAGAAACAGGGAGACGGGCATGGGCAATAGGCACTGGAACTCAGAACTGAAGGTGGCATCAGTGCCGCTTGCTTCCTTACATCAGGATGGTAATCATAGCGGCAAATTTGAATTCCAGAGCGGAGCGAAGCCATTTGAACGAAGTGGTAGATGACTGGGGGGGCATAGAACTCGTGGCTGGCAATAAGAGAGCACATGCATGTCAATCACAATCCAATGTAAGAGGGCGAACGCACATGGATGGACGGAAACAGAAGGAAGGATGCACAAGCAAGAGTATTAGTAAGCAGTCTCTATTCTCTTGGCCAACTAGCCAAGGTGGAACTTTGCATTGATGACGAACTGACGATGTTCGCACACATTCTAATTTTGGACCCGCACATTTTAGCATGCTAATTCTCAGTGGTTGCTAACAACCTGTCTTAACAATTTTTACTAATAGATAGCACAACTTTATGCATCGGTCTGTTTGGATTCACTCCTGCTGATTCTTAGTTGCTAGAAATGCCGTTTGATTTGTTTCCAGGAAGGCCAAAAGGAATCCTTAACATAGGGTGTAATTGATTGCTTACATTGACTTTTTGCTTGAACTAGACCTTATGCAGCACAATCTAAGTCAGAATAATCGTATACGATATCTTAGCGTTTAGTTACCCTACACAAACATTTGGTAAAATTGTGTTTGGTTGCTAACATTTTGTTATATGCAGTCACATCCATGTTTTAGTAGAGACCTTATGTTTCTAGTAAAGGTAGAAAGAGGTGCCTTTCAAAAATAAAGGTAAAAAGAGGTGAGAATATTTCTTTTTATTTTTGTGTGTGTCCATCAGCTTGTGTAAATCTACATCTCCTAATTCAATGTACTAGCTATGATTTGAACATTGTTTAAGCCTGCATAAAAATTTCCACGAACAACCAAAAACAGGCAAAGTGCGCTGCAGAAGCCTAGATACATGCTAATGCAGGCAACCAAAGAGTCCCATAATGGATTTTTCCTTTACTTAGAAGCATCAGTACAATCACAATTCACAAAAACCAGCTTTTAGGAAAATCATAAAGACTGAAGCCAACAATCATGTAGATCGGGGGAAAAAAACTACAGTTATAGTGCAACCACAATTATGAAATTGCAGAATTATCAACAGGCTTCATCATGAGTGAACATTTAATCAATAAAATGCCACATATAATACCAATAAAGGGGTCAATAGAGTATCTTGACAAAACACGTGAACTACAAGTGCCTCAACAATCAACAACAAGCATTGTTTCATTTGGCATCATGTCTGTAATCAGACAGGTATTGAAAGATAATTGTAGTACTTAAACTAATCCATATATCATTTGATTGCCTCAAAATTTCGTGTGATACCATTCACACCAATGAAGTGCTAACTACAAATAAGAGAATTTCTAACACTGTCACAAATCTTAAATAACTCCAGCAATGTTAACTGTGACTACCAAGAAAAATAATGCATTGAAAAAGACCTCAATAACCAAATGGTTTATCATTGTATGACCTGAAAACACACTTCATGACATAAAATTCCATACCCAAGTCCCAAAATGTACACATAAGACCTTAAGATTCTTATGGCGAAAATAAGTTTGCAATGCAGCTACTGAGCAAGTGAGCATATGTAGCACCCATATCTACAGATAAAGAGTATGCACGTCAGCAAAACAAGAAGCATAGACAAATTGCTGATCATCGCCACTTCAACTTCAATTGAACAAAAGCAAGTCATGATATACTTAGTTCTCTTCCGTGGTACAAAAAGTCACTAAAAGAATCTATGGTAGTCTACGCAACAGAGTGCCATCCCCCAAAACCCATGACATGAAAAATCTTCAGAACAGTGTCATCCTAAGAACCAACTAATGGAACTAGGAATTAAATGCTTAGCTACGAGGTAGCAAAGAGAACCATCAGGCTTTTGAATTATGATGGCTACCTAGTGAGTGTTTCTTAACTTCTGTTCCACTTTCACAATTTGCTGAGCAAAATGAGCCTCTCAATCTGATGAATTAAGGAATGGAGGTAGAATTCTGATACACACCGTCAGGAGAGGCCACAAAGACACTGAATAGACAGTCATCTTGCGCTACTTGAGCTGCCATTCCGACCACGTGAACCCTTGCCATTGCTACTGGTACGCAGCTTCTGCTTCTCAGCCAGCTCAGGATGGTAGTACTCAAGATACCACCGCACAAACTTCTTGAGCCCTGTTTGCAGATCTGTGGATGGCCGGTAACCGAGCTCCCGCTGCGCAAGGCTTACATTAGCATGCGTGTATGGCACATCTCCATTCCTTGGCATCTTAACAACCTTCCTCACAGCCTTCACTTTGAGCAGTTTCTCCAGCAAATCCACTAGCTGTGTAACAGGCACAGGTGAAGTGTTGCCCAAATTGTATGTCCTGAACGGTGCCGTACCTCGCTTCTTGCCTCCACTGCCTGTGCTCCGACCAGCTGTATCCAATGCCGCTACACACCCCTTCACAATGTCATCAATGTAGGTGAAATCCCGGGAGATGGTAGTCTGGTGTGAACCTCCACCGGCACTCTCATAGACCGTAATTGGCCGACCAGCAAGGATGTCCCTGGTGAAGAAGAAGTATGCCATGTCCGGACGCCCCCATGGCCCATAGACAGTGAAGAATCTGAGGGCGGTGAGTGACAGACCATAGATGTGGTTGTAGACATGAGCGATCTCCTCGCCGGCCTTTTTGGTGGCTGCATAGAGAGAGGCTGGTCGATCCGTCCTGTCATGCTCGGAGAAAGGCACATGGGAGTTGAGCCCGTACACTGAAGACGACGACGCCCAGACGATGGCGGGCTGAGGGTTGGCCGCGCGCGCCGCCTCGAGCAGCGCCACGAGACCGGCAACGTTGGCGCGCACATAAGACATGGGGTCCACGAGCGCGTGCCGCACGCCGGCTTGCGCGGCGAGGTGGAGGACGTGTGTGAAGGGCACGACGTCGAACAGCTTGGCGAGGAGCTCGGCGTCGGCGATGTCGCCGTCGACGACGTAGACCCCGGAGCGGGCGAGGAGCGCGGTGCGGCCGTGCTTGAGGGCCGTGTCGTAGTAGTCGTTGAAGTTGTCGAGGCCGAGCACGCCGTCCCCTCGGCGGCGAAGCGCGGCGGCGGCGTGGCAGCCGACGAACCCCGCGGCTCCCGTGACGAGGACGGAGTGGCCCCTGGAGCGCCTGACCCGCGCCGACGCCCGTACCTTCTTCTCCCAGGCGGCGCCGCCCCAGGAGGCGGTGGAGGAGGGGGACGCGTGGAGGGAGCGGCGCGGGGACTCGGGCGCGGCCCGCGGGGCGGGCGCCGCGGGGGAGAGGAGGAGGAAGGCGAGGAGGAGGGAGAGGGAGCAGACGGACCAGAAGGCGAGCTTGGAGAGGAGCGAGGTCGGCGAGGGGTGGTGGTGGCGCGGGGGCAGGCGGTGGTGGTGGTAGTGGTGGAACTGCGGCTTGACGGCCGCCGCGCCGCCCGCCGCGGCCGCCGAGCCGGGCGCGCCGGTCAGCTGCGGCGCCATCCCCTCGATCCCGCGGCAATGCGGCTGGTCCCTGCCTCCCTGGATCTCGGCTCGGGTATGGGGCTGGGATTGGGGGCGATTGGGTCCGCGGCGGCGCTTGGGTTTGCGGGACCTTTTGCTGCTGCCGTTTTTTCGAGTGGGGATGGTTTCGATTTGCTTTCGAGGGGCCTGTTCCGGGGATTTTGGTTCGCGGAGGGGCTACATTTGGGGAGAAATCCCGTGCATTTTTCTCGTCTCTATTTTCCCTTCCCGTTTTAGATCTAGATGTTTTTCTCATTATATATTATGATATATGATGAGGAGCACCACGAATTGCCACGGATGCTGGCCGTACATATATAATATAGATTTTCCCTTCAATTTCTATCTATTTTCATACAGGAGTGACCTTGACGAGGATACCATAATGTCCTTGAAGAAAAGGGGGAGACGTGTCCAAAACCCTATCGCCTGAATTTAAAATATCTACAAAAGTTTAATGTAGCTTTAAACTTTAAATAAAGTACTTCTAAAATCACAAAAGCAGATTTGTTAGGAGATTTTCTCTTTGTTCTTACGTCTGCTCGTAAAGCCGCTTGTGCTGATTTATATGACTGATTTGTTAGAAGAGAAAATATTGTACCATGACTTATAAGACCTCATTTGGTTTGCTGAAACTGGCTGAAAAATACTGTTCTGACTGAATTATTACGAGAAAAAAATACTATTCCGACTAAAAAAACCAGTCGATCGAGCCGATTTCTGGGTAAGCTGAACGGATCTAAATCGACTTATAATGATAGCCGAACGGTCCATTACTTTGTGCCTTTTGAAAATCAAGTGAGCTTCGCCTGGCCTCGCCTCGTGTGGACCAGACCTACCAGGTGCCTCCGGGATTTCGCTTCGTTCTCGGTTGTTGGGGGCGCTCTCAAAATCTTCGGTTCATCGTTATCGTTTGGTCAGATTTCGTTTTATACAAGCCATCGTCGCGAGTGGTCGGTGGGGTTGCGGGCGGCGCCGGTCCTCTCTCTCGCCAAGCATTGCATATGCATCACGGGTTAAGGATCGGGTCTTGTCGGAACGGTAAGCTTCCTCTCTCGCCTATGGGTGTTTCCCATTATGCCCCATTCGTCCCGTTCGGCTTACCTGATAATCCGCACTATTTAGCTTGTTTTTTAGTTGGTATAATATTTTTCTCTCACAATAATTCAGTCAAAACAGTGTTTTTCAGTCAATTCGGCCAAGTTTCAGCAAGTCGAACGGGCTATTCAGCTTGTTCGGTTGGCTGGTTCGTATCGTTGCTGGTTCGTGAAGAAGTACTGTTAGCTGATTTATGTGAAAGAAAAATACTGTTCCGACTAAAAATTTACGATCGTTTACGACAAGCCACAGCCAAATAAACAGGCTGATTATTGTTGCACTTCCATGCGCATGTCAATGGCCTATAGTCAGTACTAGTCACAATCCATCCGTATCATATCAGTCGCGTAACTGTTCTGGCGTTTATACCCTAGGCCACGTTCAGTTGCGCCGGGTTGGCGCCGCTGAAACACTGCAGCAACACTGTTGGTACAGTGTCGTTTTGTTTTTATTTGGTAATAATTGTTTAATCGTTGACTAATGTCTCAAAACGTTCGTCTCGCAAAGTGCAATCAAACTGTGTAATTAGTTTTTGATTTCGTCAACATTTAGTACTCCATACATGTACAGCAAATTTGATGTAACGAGGAATTTTCTTTTTGCATAGTGCCAAATTCTGGAATTGGGAGGAACTAAACACCCCCCTACTAATAGCAGGGTCTCGCACTGGCAGGAGGGTTATGGCATTCTTCTTTTTTCCAATTGTTACAAGGGTGGTTAATTTTCTCAACAATGCGTACGGTTCTACACTTCTACTGGACGCAGCTGAGCTGTTACGGGCTAACGACTCGGCGTGAGCATGCGCGCTCGCATCACATGTGGCCATGTGCGTTGAGTGACTTCCAAGTCGTCCTACGAGTAAGAAACAGTGGCACGAACGCTGCTGATCTGCTCTCGTTGACAGTGTGAGCCTAGTAGTACACCACTGAAGATTGGGCATGTTTGGAAGCCTTGTGATTCTTTTCACCTGGAAAATGACTTCCGATTGTATTTTCATGTGCACAAGAAACCTCTTGTAAATCTTTTCGGTTGGAAATTTGTGTTTGGTTTACATGAATTAGTTCTCAACCCTGAAAATAGGAATGCAGAAGCAGTTACTACTTTGTAGAACGGAAAGGGGTTGTGAAATCAAACCAAAGTTCAAGCAGAAGCAAAACGCAGCCGAACAGAACTCATCAGGCCTGGCGTTGGCCTGATGAGACTCCTCAAGTCGTCATGGAGTTGATCGGTGGTGCCACGGACGGCGTTTTGCCAGGCCATCACCTCACAGACAGGTAGTAGCTGGCCCCATCGAGGTGGACGGCGGCCATTTCCGCACAGCAGATGTCCTGCGTGACAATCAAATCTAGCACAAGAAGATGGGGATTAGAAGCAAAACATACCTGGAAACTGATGAATCGAGGCATTTGCTGTGGATTTGTCCATCGCAGCCATAGATTTGTTCGATCGTTGCCTTGGATTTTCTCATCAATGCTGCTGAGACTCCATGGATGCGCCCGCCGCCCGTCGCCCGCAATGCCAGCAGCCATGGATTTGGTCGATTCGTTGGCGGGGACTCTGCTGCCAGTGCTCGCCGCCGCCCGCCATGGATGTGCCCGCCGTCGCAGCAGATGTCGATGTACTCGCGCATGTCATGGATTTCCCGCCATCATAGTCACCGACGTTGTGCTGTCCCAACCGATCAATCCAGCACCGAACGCCGCCAAGGATGGTGCGAACGCATGGCGCCACCGCTCGAACGAGCACGGAATCAATCGAGAGGATGAGCCCGATAGTTATCGTAATATTTTCCAGACCTCCTCACACGACAATTATTTTTCACCGGTTTTAGCCCAATCCAAGGGTAAAATAAATAGGCTCACCACTCATCCAAATAGCATTTTGTGAACTCACCAGTAAAATTTTATGGACCTGTAATTTACAAAGGTTTTGGATCCAAACTAGCCTTCCAAACGTAATATTTCCTTCGTACTATTTCCTTGCAAAATTTAATTGCTGTAATAACGGGATCGGTTCAGTTCAGCGTCTTCGGTCCAAGGGACCGGGGTGCAGTGCAGGTGGCGGTGCAGGGTTGAACGCTTCCACACCGAAACTCCTCTGATCACACACCGGATGGGTCCAGGAACTTTGTCAGTCAAGTCAGCTGTTCATTTTTTGTTTTTCTTTTTTCAGCGACGGTCGTATACGATCTCGAAGCTTGTTACTCACTTCACTTATACTCTACTCCGTATGAGTTATCTCCTTGGTCCTTGACAATGTACTGGATCAAAGTCACCGCGATGTTATTCTCCTTGTAAAGCAACTGCCTGGTAATTTCTCAAGGAAAATAAGGAAGAGCGAAAATTGATTGTGGTGCTTCAAGTTTCGGAGACGGCTCACGGCTGGCCCCGACCAACGTGATGTGATGCCAGTCCTCACTGTGTTTTGGCTGTATTGTCGTGGTCGGCGGCAGCGTGAAGGGCACGGCGCCGGCGGCCTGCCTGGAGGGATCGCGGCGTCGCGCAATGGGTACACATACACTGTTTCTCGACGCCTGTCGGACGAGATTTTTTTTAATTTTAACATTTTTTTAACTAATTTTAAATTTAATAATTTTTTTTTTCAAATCTAACACTTTTGGCCGCGCCTATCGCCATGGCGCGGTGCCGCGCCGCGCATGGTGGCGCGGTGGGAGGCTGACGTGACGAAGACCGGGGGGCGCTGACCGATGACGTGGCCGGAGCTGCTGCGCGGCAACCTTTGTCACGGAGAGACGGATGGCCCATGCTGCTTTTGCGCAGACACACATGAAAAGATATTAAGAATGTTATCGATTAACCACATGTGCTTGTATATTATATATATCCATCCACATGACATCACGATTCTTGAAGAAATGAACTCATGGTCTGGTGGGCCCAACATACAGTGTTCTAAGAGGGCGGGTCAATAACTCCTCTCCTCTACGCCGTGTCGTGCGCAGCTGCCGCACGGCAGCAGCACCATCTGTGGCCTCAGATTTGACGGCCCCTTTGGCTATTTGTGGCGTGGATGGACTCCTCGATCCTGCTACTCCAGAAAATTCATGATCTTTTATTTATTTACAGTACGTCAGATAAGCTTCGCATTTTAGTACACATAGAGTATTTCGTATAGTAATATGTATATATACATATGGAATTAAAGAGCAGTATAGTTCGTTTGTTCACTCAAAATTAAAAAGCGGCTTCAGTCATAAAAAAACAAAATTAAGGTCTTGGTTGTCAGAGCTCCCGCTCTAGAAAATTTATAGTCCTTAAAAAATTTGTGGGGATTTACATGGTTTATTTCATTTTAGTTTAAATTAAATACAAATAGTTAAACTATATTAGTTTACTTTACAAACTTTAGATCTAGCATAAACCACTCTCCGAGCTGGAGGTGCGCCAAACAGGTTCCAAAGACCGAGTTTGGACTACAACTGCAGCCCTGTGAAGCCTCGTGTGTGTGGTGCAGAGACTACAGTAGGTAGTGTCAAATCACCTCGCCTCTACTCATGTATGTATATATAAGAGCAGATTACATTCATTGAAACCATATTTTACGTCTTTAGTTTAGATGTAAGTTCTATATTCAATCGGTGTAAATTGATTATTCTTAAATGAGAATGATCAGAATTACTTGAATATTTATGTGACCGTTTTTTTGGCTTTTTTATTTTCTGTACATTTTATTTGTTTTTTTCTTTGAATTTTTTTTAATTTGGCTTTCATAGAAATAATTTGTCTAATTATTTTGTTTTATTTGGTTTTGCTTTGAAATCTTTTAATTTGGCTTTCATAGAAATAATCTGGGTAATTTTTTATTTTATATGTTCTATCTTAACCCTGTGGTTATAAAACATGAGTGTTTTGTGGCCTTAAAACACGCACCAGCTAGGACTACTATCAGCCAGAATCAAGTCTATTTATGTAAAAGGACTAGCGTCCTCTAGATGAGATGACTATTCTAGCTAGGCGCAGACGTGCAGCCCCAGTGTATGGATGTGCATGCTCTAGATAAATTTAGTAAAGGAATCTTGATTAATTTATATAACTAGCATGAATCAACCTGTCGGTGTTTTGGAACCGGGGTCCCTCAACCAACGAGTGAATTTGTGCTGCGTGCCCCTAATCCCGGATGGTGATGCAAAGAGACATAAGGTTTATACTGGTTCAGGCAATCGAGGCCCTACGTCCAGTCTGCGAGATCGATCTTGTATTCCTTGCACCGGAGTGCTCGTAGTAGGGGATTACAAGCTAGGTGAGAGAGGGAGCTAGCCCCAGGTCTCGGCGAGGGTGGTGCGAACTGCTTGGGACGTTGCTCCCAAGCAGCGTGGAAGTGTGTGGTTCTATCGGTGTGTTCCTCTCCTTCCTCGTTCCCCCCTAGAAATGGTACCGGCTACCTCCTTTTATACCCACAAGGAGGAAGCCAGAAGTACATGAGGAGGCTACTATTTGTTGACGTATTCTGCTCCCGGAGCAGCGCGGCGTCGTGGGAGTTCCCGTCGGTGTCTAGTCGGTATGGTCTCCAGGCCGGCGACATGCTGCGCTCCTGTTCATTTGTTGACTTGGTGAAGTGCCGAGACCTGGTGGCTGCTGTAGTCGGTTGTGCCGAGACCCGCCGCGCTGAGGCCGAGACCCGCTGTGCCGAGGCCGAGACCCGCTGTGCCGAGGCCTGCTGTGCCGAGGCCTTTGCAGGCGGCAATGCGGGGTCTTATCGTCGATGTTGATTTAGGTGGAACAGTGCGGAACGTGCGTCTACAGGATATGGTACCCTGTATTGTCAGTAAGGGATGGTAAAAAGGCGATTTGACCGTTGTCCCGTCGCTCCTGTCGCGGCGTACTACCGATCGTGGCTTACGTAGTGGGTGCAGCCGGGCGCATTAATTGGATGCGACGAACGACTTTTGAGGCGGAGGCGACGAGGTTGCGGGACGAGCCCAGCCTCGGACGAGGCGGAGCATGGCCAGCTCGCCCGAGGCCCTACCGGGAGTCTCGGGCGAGGCGGAACTCGGTCGGTTCGCTGGTCCCGAGGTCACAGGAACCCAGCTCTGACTCCCCACGTCGTGTTTGTCCTTGGTGCAGGAGTTTAGGCAGCACAGTAGCCGGTAACCCCTGCACGATCCCGTCGTGGGTGGCAGGGCGCTGACGTGCTGGCCTGCCACTTCGCTGTACTGTGCCGTCGTGTGGTTGTCGGGGTGGTTGAGCGCCTTGATTAGATGTGATGTCCAGCTGGAATAGTCTAGCCAAAGCGGTGGTCGCGGGGCTGGTGGCGAGCCGGCCTCGCGCGAATCGGAGAACCGCAGACCTCGGCGAGGAGGCCTCGGGCGAATCGGAGAATCGGTACTTCTTCTGAGGCCTCGGCGAGGAGGCCTCGGGCGAAGGGGCCTCGGGCGAATCGGGGATTTTTGGCTAGGACCTCGTCTGCCTTATTGGATCTCGTTTTAGGGTCTAAGCAGTTTTTTTGATCTTGCTTAGGGTACCCCTCCTCACGGTATCCGACAGTAGCCCCCGAGCCTTGGGGGGAGTGGAGGCACTCCCCCTGAGGTTCTGACGAGAATTGGCTCTTGATAGTTCCTGTCGGGATGGTGTTTTGTTTTCGAGGTTTCGGTGGGTGCGCGCGAGCGCACCCGCCGGGTGTAGCCCCCGAGGCCCTGGAGGAGTGATTTCACTTCTTCAGGGGCTTTTTTCTCTTTCGAGCGAGGCGTTTTCATCGTGTTTGCCGGGCCCGTGGGTGCGGGTTCGGATCGCGGGGCCTCGACGATGTTGCGGAAAGAGCCCCTTAGCCTCCACCTGGAGCGAGAAGGCCGTCAGGGGTTCCCCCGGCTTTTAGTACTACCCTCGTACTTCCTTTTCGCTCGGAAGGAGGGTTTGTTTTGCCGAGCTCCCTCGTGTGCGAGCCCAAGTCGCTGGGTCTCGGCGTCTTTTGCAGAAGGAGCTCCCTAGCCTCTGCACGGAGCAAGAGGGCCGTCAGGAGTTCTTCCGGCTTTTTGTACGACCCTCGCGCTTCCTTTTCGCTCGGAAGGAGGGTTTGTTTTGCCGAGCCCCCTCGTGTGCGAGCCCAAGTCGCTGGGCCTCGGCAATGTTCTGCAGAAAGAGTCCCTTAGCCTCTGCACGGAGCGGGAGGGCCGTCAGGGATTCTCCTGTCTTTTTATTCGACCCTCGCGCTTCCTTTTCGCTCGGAAGGAGGGGTGGAAGATGCCATGCTACCCTCGGTGGGCGCGAGCAACGGCATTTCCGGTGAGCTGTTATCGGGTAAGTCCGAGTGGAGGCCCGTACCCCATTCGCTGGGGGTCGGCTAGCGGTCCGGAGACGCGCTCCAAGAGTACCGGAGGGTTTCTCTAGTGGGTGCCGAGGCCGTTCGCTGGGCCTCGGTGGCTCGGTGCCTCCCTACGGTGGGATCCCATTCGGAGACCTCCCTACCGGTCTCGGACACGACACAGGGCGTCCCAAGCGTTTCGCTTGCTTGGGCCTTGGCCTCGTATAGGTTCGCCCGTAGTCGTCCCTGACTCTGTTGCCCTGGGGCGGCTGTCGAAACCCCTGGGGGCCCAGCCTTCGAACCCCTGGACCGTAACGGGCTTGGGTCGCTTTGTCTTTATCTTGGGTGCAGGAGGAGCCCCCGAGCCTCCGCACGGAGCGGGAGGGCGGTCAGGGGTCCTCCCGACTTTTTTGTCCGTCTCCCGCACGTCCTTTTCGCTCGGACGGGGGGCTATTTGCCGAGCCCACTCGTGTGCGAGCCTGAGCCGCTGGGTCTCGGCAAAGTTGCAGGAGGAGCCCCCGAGTCTCCCGCACGGAGCGAGAGAGCGGTCAGAGGTCCCCTGGCTTTTTGTTCGCCCCTCGCGCGTGAGGGTCTGTCTGCCGAGCCCCCCTCGGGTGCGAGCCTAGGTCGCGGGGTCTCGGCGTCTTTTGCAGAAGGAGCTCCCTAGCCTCTGCACGGAGCAAGAGGGCCGTCAGGAGTTATTCCGGCTTTTTGTATGACCCTCGCGCTTCCTTTTCGCTCGGAAGGAGGGTTTGTTTTGCCGAGCCCCCTCGTGTGCGAGCCCAAGTCGCTGGGCCTCGGCAATGTTCTGCAGAAAGAGTCCCTTAGCCTCTGCGCGGAGCAGGAGGGCCGTCAGGGATTCTCCTGACTTTTTATTCGACCCTCGCGCTTCCTTTTCGCTCAGAAGGAGGGGTGGAAGATGCCATGCTACCCTCAGTGGGCGCGAGCAACGGCATTTCCGGTGAGCTGTTATCGGGTAAGTCCAAGTGGAGGCCCATACCCCGTTCGCTGGGGGTCGGCTAGCGGTCCGGAGACGCGCTCCAAGAGTACCGGAGGGTTTCTCTAGTGGGTGCCGAGGTCGTTCGCTGGGCCTCGGTGGCTCGGTGCCTCCCTACGGTGGGATCCCATTCGGAGACCTTCCTACCGGTCTCGGACACGACACAGGGCGTCCCAAGCGTTTCGCTTGCTTGGGCCTTGGCCTCGTATAGGCTCGCCCGTAGTCGCCCCTGACTCTGTTGCCCTGAGGCGGTTGTCGAAACCCCTGGGGGCCCAGCCTTCGAACCCCTGGACCGTAGCGGGCTCGGTGCCCAGTTCCTTTGCCTGGAAGGAATCGGGGGGTTATTTCTCTCCCTACGGCTAATTAATGGCAGGCGCGCCTTTTGAGGCGGCTTTTTCGGGGAGGCGAAACGGCGCCTGCTGCTGCTGCGGTTGGACGCGACGTGGCGTCAACCGACGGGACGTACCTGCACGCGCGATTAACGAGGAGTGCGTGGGCGGTAAGACCGGATCTGGATAACCGCGCCGGATTTTCTGGGGAAACTTCCCGATTTCGTCGCCCGGCGGTTTCAACTCGTCCCTGCATAAATACACAAACAGCCTCGCCCTCTTCCTCCTTACCTTTTCCGCGTTTGCCTTTGCTGCCTCCGTGCCGTTGCTGAGAGCATAGAGCGCCAGAGAAGAGAAGGGCGAGGGCGAGAGACCGAAAGAGAAAGGGAGACAGATTACCGTCGTCGCAGCGTCCTCCGCCGCGCAATGGCTGGTGGTCTCGTCATCCTCCCGGCGGCTCCCTGGGAGCAGTCCGACGTCATCGAGGAGAAGCTGCAGTCGCTCGTGGAGGCCGGTCTTCTTCGCCCGATCACCGACCCCGACGAGCCGGAGTGGATTGCTCCGGGGGACGAGTCGGAGCCGAGGCCGCGCGACGGTTACGTGGTGAGCTTTGTCGTCTTCCACGAGCGAGGCTTCGGGTCGCCGGCGGATAGCTTCATGCGGGCACTCCCGCACTACTATGGCGTGGAGCTGCACAATTTCAGCCCCAACTCCATCGCGCAGGCGGCCATCTTCGTCGCCGTCTGTGAGGGGTACCTGGGGATTGCTCCCCACTGGGAGTTGTGGCTCCATTTGTTCCGAGCGACGTTCACCTCCAAGCCGGGGGGGACGAGGGGGGCTCGGAAGGCGCAGAGGGCCGGCGGCTGCACCCTTCATGTGCGCCAAGACCGGCAGTCACTCTACATCCCGGCCCAGCTGTCGACGTCCAACCGTCGTTGGTATGACGGCTGGTTCTACCTCCGCAACGACGGCGGAGGACTTCCCCCTTATACCGGGCGGGTTGTAGAGAGTCAACCAGAGAAATGGGGGTACGGCGTTATCAAGGCCGATCAGCCTAGGCTGGAGCCGCTCTTGAGGGCCTTGGGGAAGCTGCGTGACCACGGCCTTTCGGCGGCCGTGGTTGTGGCGGCTTTTCACCGCCGGAGGGTGTTGCCTCTGATGGCCCGGCGGCGGTGGCTGTTCGAGATGACCCCGGGCGATTCAATCGCTGGTGTCAAGATGTCCGCCTTCGCTCTTACCGACGACGAGACCCTGCGTCGGGTGAGAGAGGCGGTAGACGGGAAGCCGAGGCTCGATGACTTGATGCCGTTCCCGATGCGCCCGTCGCGGGGGTATGTCTCGCTGGTAAGTCGGATGTTGTCAAGGCTTTCGCGGCCTTCTTGTCTTTCGCCTCTTTGGTCTGTTGTCTTACTTCGTCGTTCTCGTAGGGGATAAGAGACGTGCGAGGCTCCCCGCCGCCCGTTCCCGAGGACGCCCGGCGGCGATCCGTGAACAGGGCACGTGCCGAGGAGGAGAAGAAGAAGAAAGATGCCGAGGTGGCGAAGCGCACGAAGAAGATCCTCGCGCGCGAAAAGCTGGACGCCCGTCGCCGGCGCCAGAGGCTCGACGGTCTCCCTTTGGAGCCGTCCCCCTCGTCATCGGTGTCGGATTCTTCGAGCGACGGCGGCGGGCGCGAGGTGGGGACGGCCTGCCTGGAACACCTCCCCGACATCAGGGAGATGGTTCCCGGGGCGCCGGCAAGGAGCCTGACGCCCCTAGGAGGAGGAGAAGGTGTCCCGAGGCCAGTGGCGGCCCGTCCCGGGGCCGAGGCCGACACACCCGAGGCGCGGGTGTCGGAGGAGCGTGCCGTCAGCCCGATGGGTTCGACGGTGGAGGTGGAGCGTGTGACGGTGGGGGCGACCCCATTATCTCCGCGAAGGGTCGAGGAGGTGCCGGGGTCCGACGGAGGCCAGCTAGCACTGGTGGGCACCGAGGCCGCGCTGCTGCCACCACCGCCGCCGTTGCACCGAGGTGGTGAAGCGCACGAAGAAGATCCTCACGCGCGAAAAGCTGGACGCCCGTCGCCGGCGCCAGAGGCTCGACGGTCTCCCTTTGGAGCCGTCCCCCTCGTCATCGGTGTCGGATTCTTCGAGCGACGGCGGCGGGCGCGAGGTGGGGACGGCCTGCCTGGAACACCTCCCCGACATCAGGGAGATGGTTCCCGGGGCGCCGGCAAGGAGCCTGACGCCCCTAGGAGGAGGAGAAGGTGTCCCGGGGCCAGTGGCGGCCCATCCCGGGGCCGAGGCCGACACACCCGAGGCGCGGGTGTCGGAGGAGCGTGCCGTCAGCCCGATGGGTTCGACGGTGGAGGTGGAGCGTGTGACGGTGGGGGCGACCCCATTATCTCCGCGAAGGGTTGAGGAGGTGCCGGGGTCCGACGGAGGCCAGCTGGCACTGGTGGGCACCGAGGCCGCGCTGCTACCACCACCGCCGCCGTTGCAGAGGACGTCACAGCGGTGGACGCCGGGGCCATCGAGGTAGAGATGGCGGAGGCCAGAGCCCCCGGGTCCGTCGAGACCGAGGCGATGGAGGTGGAGACGGGGCAAATTTTGGCGCCGCCCCTGGTTCAGACAATCTCGTCTGATGATTCCTCCCGAGGGAAGGAGGCGGCGGACGTCGAGGCGGCCAGTACCGCGGAGCAACCAGTCCTAGACCCTGCCGAGGGGAGTTCGGCTCTTGTCCGGCTACGGCCCGAGCCTCGCGGGTGGAACTTCCCGCGTGTTTTCTGGCGGAACCGGGCTGACCCCGAGGGGGAGCCCGTGTTTGCCCTTGAAGATACCGCAGAGGGGGGGCATTGGAGCACCCTCGAGCAGTACCGCCAACTGGCAGTGCGGTCGCTGCAGACAGCGATGACTATTATGGGTCAGGACTTGCCCGGTGTCACGCGGGTAAGTACTTTCCCCTCTTGTGCCGCGTTGTTTTCTCTCCGAGCCCCCTCGCGGTGTTTGACGTGCGTTTTTTGTTTTGCCTCCTTAGGAGCTCGAGACCCGATCCCTTGGGAAATCGGTGTTCCTGCGAAATGAGAGGGATATCTAGGACCAGCTCCGGTGCCAAAAGGGCCTGCTTGCTGATGCCCAGGGACTATTGTCGGCACGAAGTGCGGAAGTGGTGGACCTCCGCCTTCGTTGTGCTGACATTCAGGCCGAGTTGGCCACGGCTAAGGAGCAGTCCGCCCCTCTGGTGGCCAAGATCAAGGAACTAGAGGAGGAGCGAGACTCCTTCAGGCTTCGGGCCCAAGAAGCGACGGCCTCAGCGAAGGCCACAGCCGGGCAGCTGGGTGCGGAGCAGAGTGAGCATCAGGCGACAAAAGTCGCCCTGGCAGAGGCTACCAAGGCGGCCGAGGCCTCTCGGGTCGAGGTCTTAGCCTGGAAGAACAAGGCCAAGGGTAAGTTCCGCTCGAACCGTGTTCCTTGTCCATTTGTTCTGGTTCGCGTTTGGCTCCTGACCCCTCGTCGCGACGTAGATCTGGAGAAAGAGGCTTCCCAGGCGGCTGAGGCCTCCGTCGCTGCGCAAGCGGCGCTGGATGTCGAGGTCCGGGAGCACGAGGCGCTGCGCAGCGCTGTCCGGACCGCCTGCGAGACCCTGCACGTCGAGGAGGTCCAATCAGCTAGCTCCCTTGGGAGCCGCCTGATTGCGTTGAGCGCCCACGTCCGCGAGAGACTCCGAGGGGCGTTGCACACGGGTGTCAAGCGCGCCCTGGCCGTCGTCTCCTCGCATTACGCCATCAACCTCGAGGCTGTCAGCGACGGCTATGTGTTGCCAGAAGATGACGAGGAGGCTGATGCAGAGGTCGTGAGGCTGTTGGAGGCAGCCGAGGCGCCTGGCACTGCGTTGGCCAAGCTGTTCGAAGAAGAGGTGGTCCCTCCCGCGCCAGCCACCGATCCTTGAGCTTTGACCTGGGCCAAAAGGGGCCATGTAACCGGATTGGGTTAGTTGCCGAATCGTGACGTTTTTTGTGGCCGTCGAGGCCCTTAAAGTATCTGCGTATGTGTGTTTCTTAACCGTTTTCCATTCTATTTCTAAGTCCGTGCCCTCTGTCTCGATTGCGAAGAAATCCCTTGGAACCTAAGCCGTCCTTCGGCGAAGGGTGGTGAGGGAGCTGCCGTAGCCCAGAGGCGTAGGCCGTTCTCACGACTCGGCCGGCCCTTTGGCCTCCAGACGAGCTTTTGGTCTCTGGGTTTCTTGCGAAGGTCCCGTCGGAGTGCGAGAGAGTTTGGCGTGGAAATTTTCGGAAAACGGTTGAGAAATGGTGTCCAGGACTTAGGGGGGTTCCCCCTTTTTAGCCCCCGAGGGAGGCTCGACTTTGCAGAGGCAGAGCCGAGTCTCCCTTATTGCGTTATAGTGACATCGAGCCCCTATCGATAGACAACCTTTCTGCAAAGAACTTCCTCGGAGCCTAAGCTGTCCTTTGGGCGAAACGGTGGTGAGGGAGCTGCCGTAGCCCAGAGGCATAGGCCGTTCTCACGGCTCGGCCGGCCTTTTCGCCTTTGAGACGATCTTTCGGTCCTTAGGTTCTATACAATCGATTTGTCTATAAGGGGGTTCCTCGAAAGATTATAACAACTAAAGAACGCTTCTTTATTGTATTTCGAGAAATAATGTAAACAACGTTTGGAAATTTAAGGGTAGAAACGACGTAGCTGTTCTATGTTCCAAGCGTTGGTGAAGATTTCGCCCTTCTCGTTGGCTAACTTGTAAGTCCCGGGCTTCAGCACTTGAGCGACGATATACGGCCCTTCCCAGGGTGGGGTCAGCTTGTGGCGGCCCTTGTTGCTCTGCCTCAGTCTCAGCACCAGGTCGCCCACCTTCAGGTCCCGGTTTTGGACGCGCCGGGCTTGGTAGCGTCGTAGGGCTTGCTGGTACCTGGCTGAGTGTAGCAGCGCGACGTCTCGGGCTTCCTCCAGTTGGTCAAGGGCGTCTTCGCGGGCAGTGCGGTTGCTTTGTTCGTTGTACGCCTGTAGCCTTGGGGAGCCGTATTCTAAGTCAGTGGGGAGGATAGCCTCGGCTCCATAGACCAGGAAGAACGGTGTGAATCCCGTGGCTCAGCTCGGGGTATTTCTTAGACTCCAGATGACTGACGGGAGTTCGGCAAGCCATTTCTTGCCAAACTTCTTCAACTGCTGCGGTCTCGAGGAGGTCGCGGAGCTCTCCGCGGACCCGTCGCCCCTCGGTGGAGGAGGGTTCGGGCATTGCTCGGACCAGCATTGCAGCAGCTGCGACATTCTGGCTAGCGCGATTAAAGATCGGGGGTGGCTCTCCCCCCTCGTTGTCGTTGATGCGGTGATGGACGTCGCGGACCCTCCCTCGGGCCCCTCCGCCCTCACCGCGCCCTCGCTGCTCCTGCTCGAGAGTGTCCCGAAGCTGTTGCAGAAGGAGTCGATCTTGTTCGACCTTGGCTTGAAGCTCGCGGAGCTGCTCCAGGTCAGGGCGTCGATGCCCCCCGCGAACGGGGTTCTCGTTCCGTGCTGCCGGGGCCTCGAGACGCGGAGGTGTGGCGTCGCCCACCCCTGCCCGGGGCGGGGAATGGTTGCCTGTCCTCTCCTCCTCTTCGCCCGCCCTTGGCATCCCGAGCCCGATATGGAAGCACTCACGAGACGGATCGTAAGTCCCTTCATCGTCGGAGTCAGAGTAGCCGAGGCAGTAGTCGCTTGCGGCCAAGAATTGGCGCACAGCCCCAGGGTTGTGGAGTTCGGAGAAATCCACCCCGGGCCACGCCTCGTCCTCGTCCGAGGGGTCGGAGTGGGTGCTCAGGTTGAGAGCAAAGCGTTGGCGGCGCTCCGAGGGGTGCTCGTGAGTGGCAGCGTAAGCGTAGGCGTAAGAGGCGGCGGCATTTCTCAACCCAAAGGGGTATGGGGACGGGGCCGTCTCCAGATTCTGCCCCGCCGGGGTCGGCTCTTCAGGGAGTGGCGGAGCGGGGTTAGACGACTGGGCATCGCCGTAAGCCACCGGCGATTTTCCTTTGTCCAGGCTCAGGTCAGACAGGTCCCCAGCCAGGGACCCCGTACCAACAGCTGGTCGTAGGGCATCGGCGGGGAATGGCGTGCCGCCCCGGGCTTGCGTAGCGTCGGGGTGGCCTTGCTCGCGCCGTTCCTGGCGAGCGTGGCGAGAGCGGCCGCCCGGGCGCCGCCTGCGCCTGGGCTGCCGGGGCGCGACTTCGTCGTCGGACGGTGGGATTCGAGGAGTGAGGAGCACCATGTCGTACTCATGCCCTAGAGACATGAACTCTAGGCTCCCGAACCAAACTATGGTGCCGAGACGCAGTGGTCGTATGTGGTCTGCCATCCGGAACTTGCTAGGATGACGAAGCTGACACGCAAAGGCCCCTACCTGGCGCGCCAACTGTCGGTGTTTTGGAACCGGGGTCCCTCAACCAACGAGTGAATTTGTGCTGCGTGCCCCTAATCCCGGATGGTGATGCAAAGAGACACAAGGTTTATACTGGTTCAGGCAATCGAGGCCCTACGTCCAGTCTGCGAGATCGATCTTGTATTCCTTGCACCGGAGTGCTCGTAGTAGGGGATTACAAGCTAGGTGAGAGAGGGAGCTAGCCCCCGGTCTCGGCGAGGGTGGTGCGAACTGCTTGGGACGTTGCTCCCAAGCAGCGTGGAAGTGTGTGGTTCTATCGGTGTGTTCCTCTCCTTCCTCGTTCCCCCCTAGAAATGGTACCGGCTACCTCCTTTTATACCCACAAGGAGGAAGCCAGAAGTACATGAGGAGGCTACTATTTGCTGACGTATTCTGCTCCCGGAGCAGCGCGGCGTCGTGGGAGTTCCCGTCGGTGTCTAGTCGGTATGGTCTCCAGGCCGGCGACATGCTACGCTCCTGTTCATTTGTTGACTTGGTGAAGTGCCGAGACCTGGTGGCTGCTGTAGTCGGTTGTGCCGAGACCCGCCGCGCTGAGGCCGAGACCCGCTGTGCCGAGGCCGAGACCCGCTGTGCCGAGGCCTGCTGTGCCGAGGCCTTTGCAGGCGGCAATGCGGGGTCTTATCGTCGTTGTTGATTTAGGTGGAACAGTGCGGAACGTGCGTCTACAGGATATGGTACCCTGTATTGTCAGTAAGGGATGGTAAAAAGGCGATTTGACCGTTGTCCCGTCGCTCCTGTCGCGGCGTACTGCCGATCGTGGCTTACATAGTGGGTGCAGCCGGGCGCATTAATTGGATGCGACGAACGACTTTTGAGGCGGAGGCGACGAGGTTGCGGGACGAGCCCAGCCTCGGACGAGGCGGAGCATGGCCAGCTCGCCCGAGGCCCTACCGGGAGTCTCGGGCGAGGCGGAACTCGGTCGGTTCGCTGGTCCCGAGGTCACAGGAACCCAGCTCTGACTCCCCACGTCGTGTTTGTCCTTGGTGCAGGAGTTTAGGCAGCACAGTAGCCGGTAACCCCTGCACGATCCCGTCGTGGGTGGCAGGGCGCTGACGTGCTGGCCTGCCACTTCGCTGTACTGTGCCGTCGTGTGGTTGTCGGGGTGGTTGAGCGCCTTGATTAGATGTGATGTCCAGCTGGAATAGTCTAGCCAAAGCGGTGGTCGCGGGGCTGGTGGCGAGCCGGCCTCGCGCGAATCGGAGAACCGCAGACCTCGGCGAGGAGGCCTCGGGCGAATCGGAGAATCGGTACTTCTTCTGAGGCCTCGGCGAGGAGGCCTCGGGCGAAGGGGCCTCGGGCGAATCGGGGATTTTTGGCTGGGACCTCGTCTGCCTTATTGGATCTCGTTTTAGGGTCTAAGCAGTTTTTTGGATCTTGCTTAGGGTACCCCTCCTCACGGTATCCGACACAACCGCCCTAGTTCTTGACGACATCACTATTAATAATAAAAGATGACGTGTATAAAGAAAAGGATAACTAATCTGGTAAGTGATATTTAATGGAATAATATTAATTGTCTTATGCATGGTATATATAACGTGAATGGTGCCTAACTAATGTAGTTCTTGTCATCTGATGTTGAGTAGTAGTAAACCAAATAGTAGAACATGTCACATCTCTAGTTTGCTTGAACGGCTATCTCGCTGTATGCATGAGCAGTTAGTGCAGCATGAACAGCTACCTATATGTGCATGAACAGCTAGTTGAGCCTAGGGTGACAGACTAGTATGAGAGCTACAAGTACCAGTAGTTGGGAAATTACATGCTCCTATCAGTCGTCCGGCTTTCACTTCAGCGAGCCCCAAGAACGAGTACACTATTAGCCAGATTATTTCTATGAAAGCAAAATTAAAAAAATTCAAAGAAAAACCAAATAAAATATATAGAAAATAAAAAAGCCAAAAAACGGCGAGATAAGTATTCAAGTAATTCTCATCATTCTTATTTAAGAATAATCAATTTACATCAGTTGAATATAGAACTTACACCTAAACTGAAGATGTAAAATATAAGTAGGGGCTACGTGATTTGAAACTACCTATTGTAATCTCCTTGAAACACTGTACGCTGGGACCCTAGGAGTAAGGATTCCATCCACGCCACAAACAGCCAAAGGAGACCGAGGCCGCAGATGGTGCTGCTGCTATGCGGCAGCTGCGCATGGCACGGCGCAGAGGAGGAGCGGAGTTATTGGCCTAGCCCTCTTAGAACACTGTACGTTGGGACCCACCGGACTATGAATTCCTTTCTTCAAGAATCGTGATGTCCTATGAATGAATATATATAATATACAAGCACACGTGGTTAAGCGATAACATTCTTAATTTCTTTTCGTGCCTGTCTGCGCAAAAGTAGCATGGGCTACTAAAAGCTCTAGTTTGATTTTAGTTAATTGATGAAACCCTAAGTACTAACATAATTTATCAAGATGATTATGAGATAGGTAGCACTACTCCAAGTGATGAAGCAATGGCGAAGATCATGACAATGGTGATGGCATGGTGATGGTCAAATGCTTAAACTTGGAAAAGAAGAAAGAGAAAAACAAAAGGCTCAAGGCAAAGGTATAAAATATAGAAGCTATTTTGTTTTAGTGATCAAGACACTTAGTGAGTGTTATCACATTTATGATAGATAGCCGTACTATTAAGAGGAGTAAAATTCGTATCAAAATGCGGTTATCAAAGTGTCACTAGATGCTCTAACTCATTACATATGCATTTAGGATCTAGTGGATCACTAACACCCTTGAAAATGTTTGTGAAAATATGCTAACATATGTGCACAAGATGATACACTTGGTGGTTGGCACATTTGATCAAGGGTGGTGAAGTTTAGGTGCAAGGGTAAGAAACTCCACCGGCGGAGTGTCCGGCCGTAGTGTGTGGATAGTCCGACGGTGCCACCGGCGCCCTAGACAGAAAAGTTGGAGGTCACTGCAAGTGACCGGACGCTGGCCTCAGTTGGATCGATGCGTCCGGTCAGTGGCAGCAGAGGGTGCGCGTTTCGGTCTTATGACCGGACGCTGGGTCTAAATTGACCGGACGCTGGAAGTCTGGGTCCGGTCGAACTTACGGGTCAGCACAGTATCCATGGTTTTGCACCGGACGCTGAGGTGTGTCCGGTCGAGGTGGACCGGACGCGTCCGATCGAAGAAAACCTGGTTTGGAACCTTACTGTAAACGACCGGACACTAGGGGTCCAGCGTCCGGTCACTTGTGCCGGAGCGTTCGATCGCTACTTAGCCGTTGCGATCGAGTGGTTCCTGTTGAATGGACAATGACACGTGGCTTATATCGGTTGACCGGACGCTGGGTCTAGAGTCCGGTCAGTCTGACCGGAGCGTCCGGTCAGCCCGCAGTGTGCCCAGTGAAGGGGTACAACGGCTCTATTTCGTGGGGGCTTCTATTTAAACCCCATGGCCGGCTCAAGCTCACTCTCTTGCATATTTTCACTGACATAGCAACCTTGTGAGCTTAGCCAAAACACTCCCACTCATCTTCATCATTGATCCATCATCTTTGTGAGATTGGGAGAGAACCCAAGTGCATTGCTTGAGTGATTGCATCTAGAGGCACTTGGTATTCGTGTTGCGCTGCGGATTTCGCTTGTTACTCTTGGTGGTTGCCACCACCTAGATGGCTCGGTGCAGCGGTGGAGGATCGACACGAGTTGGTGATTGATCGTGGCCGCCTTCGGTGATTGTGAGGGGAGTTATACCTTCCCCGGTGGAGTGCTGAAAGGTAACTCTAGTAAATTGCTCGTGTCATTGAGTTACCTCACTTGTGGATAGGTTCTTGCGGTGTCCAATCGTGTGGACAAGATTTGTGAAATACCTCTTAGCCGCCGAACCACCAAGTATTGGTCGACACAACGGAGACTAGCGTGTTGTCAAGCACGTGAACCTCGGAAGAAAAATCGGTTGTCTCTTGTTATTTGCATTCTCCCGGTGATTGGCTTAATCTTCATCTTGTGATTGGTTCATCCCCTACACGGCGGTATAATCACCATACTCATTTATTTACATTCTTGCAAACTAGTTGATACGAGCTCTTTAGTGTAATTAGAATTGAGAGCTTGCTTTATTATTTACATTCATCTAGTTGAACACTTTAGAGTAGCAAGATTGAGAGCTCTTAGTGAGTAGTTACATAGCAAGTTTGGGTGCCTAAGTAATCATTGCAACTAGAATTGTTAGATAAGTGGCTTGCAACCCTTGTAGAGCTAGAGCAAGTTTGCATTACGCTATTTGTCATACTAATCAAATTGCTCTAGTTGATTTGTAGATTTTTAAATAGACTATTCACCCCCCCCCTCTAGTCATATTAGAACCTTTCAGCTACCCGTCTCTCCGTGTCAAAGGTTGCCGCGCCATGCGCCGTGGCGCGGCAGTGCCGCGCCCAGATCCGCGGCGTGGCAGCCGCGGCCACGTCACCGGTCAGCGCTCCCGGTCTTCGCCACGTCTGCCTCCCGCCGCGTCACCATGCATAGCGCGGCGCGGCGAAACGGCACAGACGTTTCGCCGCGCCGCGCCGCGCCATGGTAATAGGCGCGGCCAAAAGTGTTAGATTTGAAAATAAAAAACAGACAGTGTTAGATTTAAAATTAGTTTTAAAAAATGTTAAAATTAAAAAAAATCTCAGACTTCGCAATATATACGCCCTGCTCGTTTGAGCTTGTTTGGCTTACAAGCAATGGCTGAAAGTACTGTTAACCAATTTTGTATGAGAGAAAAATATTTGTTCGTTTGTTGATAAGTCATGGCTTATAAGCCGAATACGAGTCACTCGGATGGCAAATTTGTTTAGAATTGTTCGGAGTCACTTTTTACACTTTCATCATATATAATTAATGATATATGATTGGCATTACTAAATTCACCCTTAAAACATTCAGACCATAGATTGAACTTTAATCTTCATCAATTATACCTTGGCGAACCTAGTTATAAGTTACAAAAATATATCTTTGTAAGCTACTGCAGTTGATCACTCTCGGCATAGTTTGCGTGTGTGCGCAATATGCCAATAAAATAGTTTTAACAAATGAAATCTAGGTTTAAAACCTGTTGCACGAAGCAACTAACTAACCAAGTAGCCACCAGCAAGTTCGACAACCAGTTAATGGACAGCGATCCAATTGGGGCGAACCAAGTTGCCCTTATAAGCCAGATTACTGAATCAAAATTTTTAGGTTGAACAGCCCACAGATCAGACATACAGCTACGATAGGATCATAGGGGGAGAAAGAAAAGTCTTATATGCTAAGAATAGCTCGATATTTCTCTTACAAGCACACAAAGAGCACAAAACAAAAGCAACACAAAGATATATAGATAGTTGATGGCATTGCTGAACAGCACGTCCTTACACGTCTGCAATGGTCACCTCAACCTCAACACCTGGTTCGATGGTGATGGAGGTGATCTGCTTCACCACATCAGGGGAACTGATTAGGTCAATCACCCTCTTGTGGATGCGGAACTCAAACCGATCCCATGTGTTTGTTCCTGACCAACAGATTAGAACACGATCAGTCAAATTCATGTCTTAACAACAAAAATATGCTATCAATATCCCATTAGATTCCACGTGCAGTGGCAGAGATTGATGACAATCGCAAAGTTGGGCAATCTAAGTAAGCACTCTCTATTTTGACTAAACTGTTCACTCAAATCAATTGTTTTTTCAAGAATTTGAAAAATGAGAAGGGACCTTGGCCTGCCCTTCTAGACTGCTGCTTCTCCACATCCTAGAAGATAAAGTCATCAATAACTAGATCGTACTAAAATGTGTCAAACAGGCTTAGGTGTTAGTGTCCAGAATATGAAGTCTAAAGTTACTGAAGGCTACAATGTACTTGAGATGGCATGAATCCCATTCCCACCACAATTCGACAAAGATAACTACGGAGAAAACAGGGTAACATAAAACAAGGTGCATTTGGACCTCTGCTTCAAATTATAGCTCGTTTTGGCTTTTCTAGATTCTAGGTGCATAGACATATAGCGTATCAAGGCACATACCAAAAGCTACGGACCTATAGAAAAGCCAAAATGACCAATAATTAGGAACAGAGGGAGTATATAATAACAGGGAAATGACAAAAATCGCCTACCAGGGTACAGGATAGATATACTAGCTTTATATGTTACAATACTAAGATAGAAAGATAAATTTATTTAGGAAAAATGATATTCAAAACACCAAATTAATTCAAATATAAAAGTAACAATAGCATAATATTGTGCGAACTACGAGCACTTTAATTCCGAAGCATCTATTTATATTAGTGAATGTATCAATGTATTATGTGTTGATATTAATGAAAGCACAAAAAACTCAATCAGTCAAATTAACCAAAGCCAACCCAAACAATTTCAACAGCAGAGGCTAGGAAATAGCTCGATACCTTCACCGCAAGGGGACTTGCGGGTGGTGATGTGGAGAACCTTAGTAGGGATCCTGACGGGTCCCTTAACCCTCAGTTGCTTGTCCTTGGCTCCCTTCACCAAATCCGCACAAACTGAAATGTACCAGAAATCCCCACACAATTGTCAGTTCAATAATTGAAAGTAACTCTGCAACGACAGTCCAATATTCAGTGGTGTAGCTTGCATCATAGCAAGTGACTAAATACAGTTTAATCAGCCTAATGATACAAGATAGTAAGAAAGTACATACAAAGGAGACGAGTGCAAATTTCAGTTGCCAATTCCTTCCCTCCATACCATCCAACAGAACAATCAAAGCACTTAGGCGCTGCACTGCTTGTGCATAGGCAAACAGTAAATCGAAACGCGCATAGTAGTTTTGTTCAGATAACCAATACAATACAACGGTTCCCACACCCAGCAATTGTAAGCAGCGACTAACTGTCTCATAGATAGATTTGTACATGTTCTCTAGACTAGCACGGAAAGCAACAAATTCGACAGGCAGATCTAAAGCACAATCGTAAACAATATACGAATCATCCATCAACGGAAGCTTGTACACGCCATTACGATATACTCCATACGAGCAAGACTAGCTAAGATATTAGATCACATCAGAAAATATGAGTCTGAATTCATAAGGTTTGGTTATACCTTTCTCCAAGTTCTTGACGTTCTTGGATGAGAGTGTGATGCGGATGCGGTTGAGCTGCAGCTCGGGAGCATCCTCGACGCCAAGCTTCCTCCCCTTGAGGCCGCCATAAACTGCCGCCGCCGCCATGGTGCTCTTGCGCTCGGGGAAAAGGGGGTCTTTGCTTACTCGCTCGGCTGCTCGGTCCAGGCGGCGCTGCAAGCTAGGGTTTTCGCCCCAGGATGAGTTCGAGGCTACTTATATGAGAATTAACGGGTTGGCCCAACTGCAACCAGCCAGGCTTTTAACGGCCCAACTAGAACCAGGCCTTTAACAGCCCATCTAGTCTTACCTTCCACATTTGTCCTCCAGAATCCATCCCCGCCCACGTTGGCAGCACGATTGCGTCGTCAACGTTCAAAAGAAACTTTCCCTCTAGCTAGGGTTTATCTCTCTCACGGTGTCGCCGGCGTTGAGATTTCCCCCCGCTTTCCTTTGACTCCCCCTGCTGTTGATCGTGCTCGGGCTGCCTACGGGGTGATCTAGTATTACCGCCCGACCTTGGCACTTGAGAGCGGCAGTTTTTCTGAAGGAACTCTGGGGTCACGAGATTGGTTTGGCCGTGGGTTCTGACCATGGCAACAGATCGATCGGGGGCTTCGCCTAGTGGTGGCGACGGAGGACTTGAGGCTATGATGAAGCAACTTGGGCTGAGGGAGGAGGACATGGATGATGTGGTCTTTGAATCTGAGGAGGCGCCATCGGAAGAGGCGACAAGATGGCTGATCATAGCGAAGGTATATACGGAGAATGAGTACTCTACTTATTGGTTCTATAAGAACATGCGCTCTGCATGGGATCTAGCATGGGAAGTGAAGACCAAAACCCTAGAACCCAACCTCCACGTCTTCCAATTTTCGTGTTTGGGTGATTGGGAAAAGGTCACTGAAGGAGGACCATGGACGTTTAGGGGGGATCCGGTGCTGATGGCCCCCTATGACGAATTCACCAGACCTTCATCCATAGAGCTTGCCAATATTGATATATGAATACAGATTCACGACCTCCCTATCGGCTATGCTCCAATGGTTAAATCCTTGGCCTCGAAAGTTGGGAAGTTCGGAGAGTGCTTCTTTTGGGCATGAAGGCAACTTCTACCATGTTAAAATTAGTTTGGATGTCAGGAAGCCATTGAAAAGCATTGTCTCCTTGGTGAGGAATAACAGAAAGGAGCTGTTCTTGGTGAAATATGAAAAATTACCAAACTGGTGTCAAGTTTGTGGCCACCTTGGCCATGAGTTTAAGGAGCATGGTGATGGGCTCCATCCTCCATCAGCCCTAGTGTTCAAGGACCTAGGAGCGATTTGGAGTATGTGTCCTGGGAACAGATCAAACCATGGTAGGGGCGGTTCTCGAGGCGGTGGTAGGACAGGCTTTAACGCTGGACGTGGAGGTGGTGTGCATCAAGAGTCAGAACATGATAGGGAGGAGGAACCAAATGAGGATATGGATGCTCCTGATAGGAGCAGAAAGAGGGGCTCAGTACACGGAGGAGCAGACCCGCCGCCAGTCTAGCAGGGCAACAAGTCTGCTAATGCTATTGTTCCAGCCGAAAACATGAGCAAAGTTAATGCTATGGTTAGCCAGTTTGAGCCGCTGGCTATTAACCCTAATGCACCTCCGAGCCCCAACCTGGTACGTGACACGAAGAGGTCGAAAATGGGAACTGGTTCAGCAGCTGATGATATTTCTAACTCAAACTTGGCGGGCTCTCACGAGGAGCACCGCCCATCCCAATGAGTCTATTCAGCTTGAACTATCGAGGAGTGGGCAATGTCTCGATAGTCAGAGAGCTCCGTGATTTTATCACAAAGTTTGCCCCTTCTATTGTATTCTTGAGACTCAAATTAGCAAAATTCGTGTGGAAGCTCTAGCTGGTACACTGGGTTTTGATAGAGCCTTTGCGGTTGGTAGTGAAGGCAGGAGTGGTGGTCTTTGTATTTTTTGGAATAACGATCTGGATATCAATATTTTGGGTCATTCTAAGTATCACATTGATGCTACAGTTATGGGTATCGGTGATTACCTTGGAGAATCACAGCAGTTTATGGGGAGGCTCAAACTAACTTGAGATCTCAAACTTGGGATACTCTAAAGAACATATGTGGTACTAGCACCTTACCTTGGCTTTGCCTAGGAGATTTCAATGAAGTATTGCGACCCGAGGAGAACCTTGGAGTGGGACACCGCACGCTATCGTAGATGTAGGGATTCCGTGACATGGTCGATGTATGCAGCCTCATTAATCTTGGTTATATTGGTAGCTTCTGGACCTAGGAGAAGAAGGTGGCAGGGGTACTTATACTCGAGTCAGACTGGATCAAGCCCTTGGTTCAGCTGAATGGAGCGCGTAGTTTCCATTTGCAAATGTGTGCCATATCAATGCAGCAACATCTGATCATCGTGGGTTACTACTGAAATTAATTGATGATGAGTTAGAACAAAACGGTGCGCGCCGCCAGTTCCATTACGAAGCCATGTGGGACGAGCACCCGGAGCTAAAGTTGCAACGTGCTGGTAGACTGTGGCGGCCACAACTGTTGGAGATGTTAAAAGAAAATTGGGTGCTTTATCGGATGAACTTGGTAAATGGGGAGTTGACACGTTTGGCAATGTCAAGAAGGAAATTAAAAAGCTTAAAATGAGGTTGATCGGCTTCGGGACCTACCAGGGTGTGTGGGCCCTAGCCTTTTGGAAATTAATGTAAATGACAAGCTGGTTGAATTATATCATAGAGAAGAGATTATGTGGAGGCAAAGATCACTGAGTTCAGTGGCTTTCGGAGGGGGACAAAAACTCAATATATTTCCATCAGAGGGCTAGCATGCGGAGGAGGAAAAACATTATCAGAACTTTGACTAGGCAAGATGGCCAAGCTACTGATGATAGAGTTGAGATGCAAAACATGGTGGATGACTTTTATAAAAACCTCTACATATCTGAGGGGGTACAAGGGATGGAGGGGGTACAAGGGATGGACCATGTTCTAAACCATGTCCCTAGGAAGGTCACGCCAGCAATGAATGGAATCCTAACGGCAGAATTTGAGCCAGAAGAGGTGAAGAAGGCGCTATTTTAGATGTTACCTTTGAAAGCGCCCGACCCCGATGGTTTTCCTACATCTTTCTTTTAGAAACATTGGGATGCGTGTGGAGATGATGTCACACAAGCGGTTCTAAGCATTGTTCAAGGCAAAGAGTCTGTAGAGAGTATAAATGATACAATATTGGTACTAATTCCGAAGGTGAAAAGCCCTACTTTGCTTTCTCAGTTCAGACCTATCAGTTTATGCAATGTTTTTATAAGATTACTTCTAAAGTTCTAGCTAATCGCCTCAAGTTGATTCTCCCTAAAACTATTTCTGAAGAGCAATCGACCTTTGTCTCTAGGAGGCTCATCACTGGTAATATAATTTCAGCATATGAATGCCTACATTTTATGAAAAGGAATAGGTCAAAGAGGAATGGCTTTTGCGCTCTCAAGCTTGATATGATGAAAGCCTATGACCATGTGGAATGGAAATATTTGGAAGCTATCATGGCTAAGTTGGGTTTTGCCCAACAATGGATCTCGGTAGTAATGGGAATGGTCAGATCTGTATCTTTCTCAGTTCTTTTTAATGGAAACAAACTGGAGAGTTTCAAACCTACAAGAGGTATAAGACAAGGTGATCCTATCTCACCCTATCTTTTCTTTTTAGCAGCGGAGGGCCTTTCGTGCCTTTTAAAGGATAATGACGAGTCATCGCACCTCGAAGGAATCAAAGTGGCGCCAGCGGCTCTGCCAGTAAACTACTTGTTATTTGCGGATGACAGCGTGTTGTTCTTCAAGGGGAGTAGAGAGGGAGCAGAAGAATTGTCTAATTTTTTGGAGGTCTACTGCCAGGCATCTGGGCAGTGGATCAATAGGGAGAAATCTTCTATATTTTTTACCAAGGGTTGTCCTCAAGCTACACGTGACACTGTTAAAGGTATCCTTCATGTTGACCGTGAGTCCTTGAATGAGTGCTATTTGGGCATGCCCACGGATGTTGGCAACTCATTTAATGGAACATTTAAATTCTTGAGAGACCACGTGTGGAGCAAGATCAAAGGATGGCTTGAGAAGATCCTTTTAGCTGGTGGTAAAGAGGTACTAATAAAATCAATTGCACAAGCTATACCGGTCTACTCAATGGCATGCTTTAGACTTCCGTGGGGTTTGTGCAACCACATCAACTCTCTAATCAGACAATTCTGGTGGGTATCAAACAAGGGCAGCTCAAAGTGAGCTAGGTATCTTGGGAAGTGATGACCAGACCAAAACACATTGGTGGTCTTGGTTTTTGGGACATTGAGATTTTCAACTTGTGTTTGTTGGTAAGACAATCGTGGAGGACCTTGCAAAACCCTACCTCTTTAAGTGCCCGCCTACTCAAGGCCATATACTTTCCCAACACTTCAATCTTGGAAGCCAAACTAGGGACCCATCCATCTCAAATTTGGCATTCAGTTCTGGCTAGTAGGGATTGAAAGCATCTAGGCCCCTTGTTGGGTTTCGGTGATTAATGACAATACAAGATTACTATGACTAACATGTGTTTTGCAGCGGCAATTAAGTTAGGTCATGGTAATGGAGATCAATTGGACAATCAAGGTGGTCATGCCCCTACGATAGAAATCATTTCGGTTTTTAAAGGATAGACAACAAGGTTAAGGATGACTAGTTCTAAGTGTCGATTGGAGTTGGAGTGACACTTAGAGTAGTTTAGGACTTTGTTTTTCCTTTGGCCGTACTATTAAGGGGGGTATGGACGAGTAGCTTGACCTAGGTGAGTCTAGTGAGTTAGGTGTGGTGCACACTTGTTAAAACTAGCACTAGGTAGCTCCATAATAGCCCTATGATCCTATGAAGCAAACTTTATTCTCATATGTTCGAGAGTTGGAAGTGAATGGAGGGTCAAATGTTGACTGGACGCTGGCTCCGGTGTGACCGGACGCTGGCCGCAGGGTCTAGTCAGTACATTTGATCAAGGTGATTGCGTTCGGTGCGACCGGACACTGGAGTGGTCAAGTGATCGGACACTGAGAGATAGCGTCCGGTCGACTCCAGTAAGGTTCTAGAAAAGGAAATCTATGATCGGACACGTCCGGTCAATTCTGACTGGACCCTAAGGATCTAGCGTCCGGTCAAGTACAGTAAGCATCCAGTGAGGGTTTAATGTGGCTGGACGTGTCCGATCAGTGGTGATCAGACCCTGCCAGCGTCTGGTCAATACTTAAACACTGGTGTGCGGGTTGAACTGATCGGAGCGTCTGGTCACCCTATAGAGGCACATAACGATTTGTTTTTCAGGCTGCCTTATAAATAGAAGCTCCACTCATGTGTGGAGTCACTTTTGCTCATTCCAACAGCTGAGAAACACGTTTGTGAGTGCCAAGAAGAGCAAGGTCCTAGTGAGGTGATTGAGATTCGTGAATCCAAGAGAATAGCCTCATTAGTGAATCAAGAGTAGCAAAGTGTGCATCCACCATTCTCATTAAGCTTAGAGTGGTCAAGTGAGAGTTCGTGCTTGTTACTCTTGGTGATCATCATCACCTAGATGGCTTGGTGGTGATTGGGAGCTTGGTGATCACCCGGCGGAGCTTGTGGCCTTGTGGGTGACCTAACTCAAGTTGTGAGTGGTTTTGGGTGATTCGCCGCGATGGAGTGTCAAAGAATCAACCTTTAGAGAGCACTTGATCCTTACGCGGATCAAGGGGGAGCTACACCCTTGCGCGGGTGTTCCAACGAGGACTAGTGGGGAGTGGCGACTCTCCGATACCTCAGCAAAACATCACCACGTTCCTCTCTCTATTTAATTTGAGCATTTACTTTGAGCATTTACTTTGAGTAATTCAATACTTGTCTTTACATTCATAGAATTGTCATGCTAGAGTAAGTTTGGAACATAGGTTGCAAGTCCGTTGTGCGTTAGATTGATAGAAACACTTTTCTAGACACAAGGGGTTAATTGGGCTAACCGTAGGAATTAATTATTGCAAGAAAATTTAGAATTAGCCCAATTCACCCCTCCCTCTTGGACATCTTGATCCTTTCAATTGGTATCAGAGCCTCGTGCTCATGTTTTTAAGCTTAATCGCGTAGAGCAAGATGTCTCACGGGGATGGACCTCCTCCTATCTTTGAGGGAGATGACTTTCCATATTGGAAAATCCACATGTAGACATACTTAGAAGCTCTAGATATTGGTATTCTTAGAGCCGCCTCACAAGGCTTCCTAAAACCTCGGGATGCTACTAACTTACAAGGCGATGAGGTTAATTATGAAAAGTAGAATGCAAAGGCTCGAAACACCATCTTTAGAGACCTTTGTAAAGATGTGTTCAACCGCATAAGGAACCACAAAGACACCCATGCACTATGGTCGGACGTTTGTGCGCTCCATGATGAAACCAAGAGTGAGCGTGAGGAAGGCTATCATCTTATGATTAAAAAGCTAAATTCATTTGAGATGTTTCCCAAAGAATGTGCTAATGAGATGTATTCACATTTGAATGTTCTTGTAGAGGAAGTCAATGGGCTTGGACTTACTCAAATGTCAACATCCGACGTTGTGAGAAAGATCTTGAGTGTCCTCCCCATTGATAAATATGGGCATGTTATGACCGTGCTACACCAAGGTGATTTTTCCATCGCTACACTGACACAAATCTTAGGAAAGATCAATGCTCACGAGATGTACATGCACATCACGCCACAAGATGGCTCATCCTCTACCAAGAAGAAAGAGAAGGACTTAGCATTCAAAGCTAGCCAAGACAAGGGCAAAGCAAGACTTGAGTATGAGAGCTCAAGTGATGAAGAAGATGAAGATGAAAATCTTGCTCTCATGGTGAAGAAAGCCACCAAGATGCTAAAGAATCTAAACAAGAGTGGCATCAAGTTCGACGGCAAGAAGAAGAAGTTCTTCACAAGCTCTAGAAGAAAGCTAATCTCCAAAATGGATTGCTTTAATTGTGGTGAACTTGGTCATCTAGCACATCAATGCCCCAAGCCCAAGAAAGACAAGTTCAAGAACAAGAACAAGGGCAAGAAAGATGACTCAAGTAATGAAGATGAAGATGATAAGAAGAAGAACAAGCCATACAAGAAGAGAGATGGCAAAAAGAGGGACTTCCATAAGAAGAAGAAGAGTGGAAAGGCCTACTTCGTCGGTGATTGGCTCACGGACATTGATTCATCTAGTGGATCATCTGATGATGATAGTAACAATGAGAAGGTGGTCGCCATTGCTATTGATCTTCTATCTTCACCGCCACCATCGCCATCATCCTCTACACACCTATGCCTTATGACCAAGGGTGAACACAAGGTAACTAATAATGATGATAGTAGTGATAATGAGCAAGCTAGTGATGATGATAGTGATAGCGATGATGATGATTCACCTTTATATGATGCTCTTGTCAAAATACTAAGAAAATACACTAAGATCATTAGAAAGAGTAGAGCTAAAAATGAAAAGCTTAATGCTAAAAATGATTCACTCTTAGCAAAATGCGATACATTGAAAAAGGCTAATGATGAGCTTAGAGAAACAAATGATGCTATATCATCCAAACTCAAGGAGCTCAAATCTTCTAAGAAAGAGCTTAAAGATAAACATGATAAACTTGAGTGGGTGCATAATGAGCTCATCACTAGCCACAACAAGTTAAAAGATGAATATACAACTCTTAAGATCAATCATGATACTCTTGTTATTGCTCAAGAATTTTTATCAAATGAGCCACATGATGCTACTAACCATGTTGTTAAGATTGATATAGCTACATCATGTGATGATTTAATTGATGAGAGCATTGAGCAAGGATCTAGTGGCAAAGGCAAGCAAGTGGTTGAGTGCAATGACTATGATGAATATGTCAAGCTCAAGAACACAAATGAAAAGCTCATAAAAGATCTTGAAGAGATGAAAAGCCACAACACCATTCTGCTAGAAACTCTTGATTATGACAAAGAGTTGATCCTTGAGAATGAGAAGCTCAAAGAAGAAAACAAGAAGATCAAAGAAGAGAAGAAAGATGATGCTCTAAAGGAAGAAAATAAGAAGCTCAAGTTGGAAAAGGAGCATCTCAAGATTGGGTTGAGCAAGTTTGCTAGAGGCAAGTACCTCCAAAGTGAGCTACTCATGAACACCGTCATGAAGATGAATAGAAGTGGCATTGGATATGTGGCAAGTGTAGAAAAGAAGAAGGCTCAAGTTCAACAACAACAATCAAAGCCAAAACCAAAGCCAAAGAGATGTTTTGAGTGTGGACAAGAAGGCCACTTTGCTCATGAGTGCCAAACTCCACCGCCATAACCCTTGCCCAAGCATGCTAGACCCTTTGCCTTCAATGCTCACTGCATGCTTAGAAAGGATTCTAGTGGAAAGATGAAAGTCATGTTCTTAGGACTCCCTAACAAGAATAGGCCTAAGAAGATTTGGGTGGCTAAGTCATTTATTGAGAAGGTGAAGGGCCCTCAACAAGTTTGGATTCCTAAAGCTTGAATCTCTTGTGTGTAGGTGAACTACAAGACCAGTGGAAGTCATTGGGTTATTGATAGTGGTTGTACTCAACAATGACCGGTGATCCTCGTATGTTCACCTCACTAGATGAAGAGGTAGATGAACAAGAGAAAATAACATTTGGAGATTACTCAAAGGGCAAGGTTAAAGGATTGGGCAAAGTGGCAATATCAAATAATCATTCCATCTCCAATGTGCTCTATGTTGCTTCATTGAGCTTCAACTTGCTATCCGTTGGACAATTGTGTGATCTTGGCTTCCAATGCTTGTTCACCAAGAAGGAGGTTGTTGTATCCAAGGTAGATGATAATCAAGTGATATTCAATGGATTTAGATATAACAACTTATATCTAGTGGACTTCACCTCCGAAGATACAAATTTAAAGACTTGCCTATTCACCAAAACAACACTTGGGTGGCTATGGCATAGAAGACTTGCTCATGTTGGGATGAGCTCACTCAAGAAGCTTATGAAGAATGATTTGGTGATAGAGTTGAAGGATGTAAAGTTTGAAAAGGATAAGCTTTGTAGTGCATGTCAAGCCGACAAGCAAGTTGCAAATACTCATCCAACCAAAGCTTTCATGTCAACCACAAGAGTGCTAGAACTCCTACATATGGATTTATTTGGACCAACAACCTACAAGAGTTTGGGAGGGAATCTCTATTGTCTTATGATTGTTGATGATTATTCAAGGTATACATGGGTATTCTTTCTTCATGATAAATCTGAAGTTGCATCTTGCTTCAAGAAGTTTGCCAAGAGAGCTCAAAATGAATTTGAAGTGAAGCTCAAGAAGATAAGAAGTGACAATAAAAAGAATTTGACAACACAAACATTGAAGCATATTGTGATAAAATTGGGATCAAGCATGAAGTCTCCGCAACTTATACTCCTCAATAAAATGGTGTAGTTGAGAGGAAGAACCAGACTTTGATTACTCTTGCAAAAACAATGCCAGATGAGTACAACACCCCCAAAGCTCTATGGGCGGAAGCAATCAATACCACATGCTATGCATCAAACCAACTATTCCTTCAAAAGTTCCTTAGCAAGACACCTTATGAGTTGCTCAATGGGAAGAAGCCGGATATCTCCTTCTTTAGGATGTTTGGTTGCAAATGCTACATCTACTAGAAGCGGCAACACCTAGAGAAGTTCCAAAGACATTGTGATATTGGTTTTCTTATTGGTTACTCATCAAAGTCCAAAGCATATAGAGTATTTAATCATGTCACCGGTTTGATTGAAGAAACATATGATGTGGAATTTGATGAATCTAATGGCTCCTAAGGAGCATATGAGAATCTTGATGATATAGGTAATGAACCATTGAGGGAGGCTATGAAGAATATTCCAGTGGGAGACATCAAGCCAAAAGATGATGAAGATGATATACAAGTCATTAATCAACCTTCTTCATCAAGTGTACCATAAGATGGTAAAAAAGATGGGAGAGTAGAAAATGAAGATACTCATATCTCCCATGAGCAAATGGTGGTACAAGCACAAGATGTTGATGCTCCACAACCTCCTCCTCAAGTGGTCAATAGAAGAAATACACCTCTCCTACAAGATCATCCACAAGATCTCATCATAGGGAGTCCATCAAAGGGTGTAATGACTCGATCTCAAAAACTTGCTTCATTTATTGCTCATCACTCTTTTGTCTCTTGCTATGAGCCTACCAAGGTAGAAGAAGCTCTTAAAGATCCGGATTGGATCAATGCCATGCATGAAGAGTTGAATAACTTCACTCGTAATGAAGTTTAGACTCTTGAAGAACGACCAAAAGGTGCAAGAGTCATTGGAACAAAGTGAGTGTTCCGCAACAAGCAAGATGATCAAGGTGTTGTTGTGAGGAATAAGGTAAGACTAGTTGCAAAGGGGTTCTCCCAAGTTGAAGGTTTGGATTTTCGAGAGACCTTTGCACCAGTTGCAAGATTAGAAGCCATCTGCATCCTACTTGTATATGCATCACATCATAAAATGAAACTATATCAAATGGATGTGAATAGTGTATTTTTAAATGGCTTTATTAATGAACTAGTCTATGTTGATCAACCTCCCGGGTCTAAAGACCCTAGATATCATAATCATGTTTATAGGTTGTCCAAGGCACTATATGGGCTTAAGCAAGCCCCAAGAGCTTGGTATGAACGCCTTCAGGACTTCCTCATTGAGAAGGGCTTCACCATTGAGAAGGTCGACCCCATACTATTCACCAAAAAGCTTGATGGGCATATCTTCATTTGTCAAGTGTATGTTGATGATATCATCTTTGGATCATCAAATGAAGACTCATGCAAAGAATTTGGTGAATTGATGTCGAAGGAGTTCGAGATGTCAATGATTGGTGAGCTTAGATTCTTTCTTGGTTTTCAAGTCAAGCAAATGAAAGAATGCATCTTCATCTCTCAAGAGAAATACACAAAAGATCTTCTCAAGAGATTCAAGATGGATGAATGTAAGCCAATCAAGACACCAATACCTACCAATGGATATCTTGACCTAGATGAGGGAGGTAACTCGGTTGATCAAACTCTCTACCATTCTATGATTGGTAGCTTACTATATTTAACCGCATCTAGGTCCGACATCATGTTTAGTGTGTGTATGTGTGCTAGATTTCAAGCTAATCCTAAGGAAACATATTTAATTGCCATAAAAAGAATCCTTAGGTATCTTAAGCACACACCAAGCATTGGCCTTTGGTATCCCAAAGGAGCTATATTTGAATTAGTTGGCTATTCCGATTCGGATTATGCCGGTTGCAAAGTTGATAGAAAAAGCACATCCGGAGGGTGCCATTTGCTTGGTAGATCACTTGTGTCTTGGTCCTCCAAGAAACAAAATAGTGTGGCTTTGTCTACCGCCGAAGCAGAATACATTGCCGTGGGTGTTTGTTGTGCACAAATTTTATACATGAAACAAACTTTGCTAGGCTATGGTGTAGTTCTAGAAAAGGTACCTCTTTTGTGCGACAATGAAAGTACGGTAAAACTTGCAAATAATCCGGTTCAACACTCTCGCACCAAGCCCATAGATATCCACCATCACTTTCTAAGAGATCCTGTTGCTAAAAATGATATATCACTAGAAGGTGTAAGAACCGAATATCAATTAGCGGATATCTTCACTAAACTGCTAGATGAGGCTACATTTTGTAGATTGCGGAATGAGCTCAATGTACTTGATTTTAGTAACTTCGCTAAAAATTGAGCTTGTGTTGTCTTGCATTCATTGTAATATACAACATGTTTAATTTTTGGTAATGCATATAGGGCTTGTCTAACATGGTTAAGATAACCACTGAAAAGCGTGTGAAGAAGCTTAACCTTGGATCAAACTTGACAAGCAACTAGATTTACTTACAAGTATTGCATATGCATGGATGTTATTTTGTCGTTTTGTTCCATTTGCCCTCTTATTGCCTATTTTCTTAAAAAAGAATTATAGCCTAATGCAAAATATTTTGAAAAATCTGAGGGTTTGAGAGAGGTCACTCATATCAGTCCCAATTAGTGTTTATTTGGATCTTATTCAAGTTGGGACTTGATTGGGAACATGCAGCGTGGAGGAACATTGAAGATTTGCTGGAAGAGAGTGACCGGATGCTGCACCGGACTCTACTGTCCAGCGTCTGGTCAGTTCACAGGAGGTGAACAGAAGCTAAAGGAGTGACCGGACTCTACGTTTGAGTGTCCGGTCAGGAAGGGTTCCAGCATCCGGTCGATCTACATGGCATTGAAGGCAACTGACCGGACTCTGGCTGCATCTGGTCATGGACCACCGGACACATCCAATCATGATTCTAGAGGAATTAGACCTCTCTAGAATCGACCGGACGTTGGGTGATAGCGTCCGGTCGCTACCATCGGAGCGTCCGGTCATTAGATCTCGTGCGGCTTTCAATCTCTTTTCTCCTTTCCTTCTCGGTTGTGTTGGGGGACCTATTTAATCACGTGAGCCGTACCTACTGACCTATTCCGCCACCGCTAAGTCCTGAGCCCGAGCCACCGCTAGCCCTAATCACCGACGAGCTCCACTGCTCGCCGCATCCACAAGCCTCCTGCGCGCCTCTCGTGCCAACACCGCCGTGCCTCCACCACCACCGCGTCTGCATAGCTCTTCCCTGTGCCAGCTCGCCACGCCAGCGCTAGCCCTCGTAGACACCGTAGCCCACCAGTGCTCATGCCACCAACTGTTCCTACGCCGCCAGCGCCCTGTCTAGAGATGCCGCTGTGCCCGCTGCTCTCTGGTAAGGCCATGCCCTAGCATCCTCTTCACTTGATCTAGATCGTTTTCAATGCATTGACCTAAATTGCAACCAGGGCCATCGATTCATCACGAACCCTAACCCTAGCAGTCCCGATGATCCCTCGCGTGATGCTTCTCTTCTTTTTCTTTGGATCGTCGGTTTGTCAGGTAGCAAGCTAGTTGTTTCTATTTTGCATCTAAATTGCTTGCTCTCATAGGGTTTCGCATCTATTAGATATATCGTACTTACTTGTATATCCATCTATTCCATCGTGCAGTGAGTCGACGCTGTTGAGGTGACAGGTGCAGTTGTCAGTTAACTCGGAGCTAAGCTCACGAGTACGGATCGAGGCCAAGCCTCAAAAGCGTCAGTAGACAGTTGATCTTGTCAGCGGTAGTTTTTCTCTTGTTAGATCAGATGGCTCGCACCAAGAACGTTGGTGGTGGTCCAGGAGATGACGATCGGAGGCCCCTGCCTCGCTTGACCACAGGAACCAAAGGCAAGGCGACAAAGCAGGTTACATCAAAGAAGCGCAAGTACCCTGATATAGAGACAGTGAGAGCAGCAGCAGTTGCAGAGGCCGCAGAGTGTGCCGAGAGAGGAGGTGCTCGCAGTGGTGTGGTCATTGTAGATCAGCAGCTTACACCAGCATAGAGGGCAGCAGTTGAGGAGGCTGAGCGTCTTCATGGTGGTCCACTTAGGACTGTCATGATGGTAGGACATCGTCTGGCTATTGAGGAGCCTCAGCCTCAGGGGGAGTCCCAGCAGCAGCCCCCACCAGTAGAGTCTTAGCTAGCTCAGGAGACTCAGGAGGCTGAGGAGACCGAGCAGGCACCCTAGCCACAGCTATGTCGCTCTGGATGTACCAATGTTCTAGTCCCACCGAGGCTAGCTACATAGCGGAGGGGATCACGTCCACCACCCAGACCATAGGGTCCGCCTCCAGTGACCCACCTTGACTTGAGGGTCGCCACGGCCAAGCAGGTCCGACAGCTGAGGTTTGTAGAGTTTGAGGTGTGGTTTCCTCCAAGGAGGGATGAGAGAGCAGCAAAGGGTTTCTATACACCGCTCCAGGAAGACTTCTACAATGCATATCTGAACAGTGGGGCAGTCTTCCAATCTCAGAGAGTCTGTAGTATTGAGGCTATTATGGCAGCAGCCGGAGAGCATATACACCCCTACTTATCATATTTGCCGGGGCTGCCAGATCTGATTGGCTAGACAGGATTGTATGTACCATCTTGGGTTTGACAGTTCTATGCCTCGCTCTACGTTGACCCGTAGGCCGTAGCATAACTTCATACACTTTGCATTCAGAGGTAGAGACTACAGGGTGATGAGTTTTAGGGCTAGGGAGATACTAAGGCTACAGGAGCAGCCTATCAGGTTACATGAGGTGTGTTATGGACAGCAAGAGCCTCCCAGGCGTCCTCATGGCGGTATGGTGCCCCCTATAGATCTTGTGCGCCATTGCTTCAAGGAGCCCTTTGGTGAGGGGTTGAGGAGAAACCCCAACGACTTTACTCCTATAGCTCATGTGCTAGAGGCTATCATCAGGAGGACACTACTTCCCAGGTTGGGATACAGAGAGGGTCTGACTCGCCTATAGCTTTGGCTCCTCAATGGCATGATGTAGCAGACTGTATTTGATATTTGGGATCTCCTTCTATTAGAGATGGAGGATACTATAGCTAAGGGCTTCAAGGGTCGCAGGCAGCTTCCATATGCACATTGGATCACTTTCCTGATGCTCAAGGCTGTACAGGTTAGGACCCCAGAGATGGTTGCAGAGTACAAAGGTGCCACCACAGAGTTTCTAGCTTATAACATGGCACATAGGATTAGGCATAGCACACCACAGGCACCCACTCAGCCTCGCCATTGTCCAGATATACCAGAGTCCATAGCTCAGTAGGACAAGATTATCAGAGGCATAGCCGCTACTAAGGAGGAGGAGCTTGAGGCTCAGGAGGAGAGGACCGAGTCTAGTGATAGTTTGGATGACGACTACCAGCCTATTCCTCAGATTCCTCCATGCAGACATGATGCAGAGGCTGGCAGTTCCAGCTCAGCTCCACCTACACTGCAGACGGACCCCGCCTTGATTGCTATTCTTGAGCAGATGCAGTAGGATCAGGCACAATAGGCTCAAGAGACCACTGCAAACTTTGCATAGTTTCAGGCTCATTAGGATGAGTTCCAGCAACAGCAACAGATCCTCCAGCAGCAGCAACAGATGCATCAGCGGTAGTTACTCATGTAGTAGTAGCTTATAGGATTTATGCAGCATGTAGTAACAACACTTGGGGCTCCATAGCCACAGCCTTCACCCTCAGCTTGCTCAGCCTGCCACCACTTAAACGACTCCAGCAGTATAGCCTAGTGGGCTTTAGAGTCAGGGATAGCCTCTAGCTCCGTTTGCCTCTCCCATAGTATAGGTGTCCCAGTGGTTATCCTCGCTAGTGGTAGCCCTGCAGTTCACACCATATCATACGGGCTTCTCACCAGATCAGTCATCCTCGCTATTTGTGCCTAACACGTCAGTCTCTAGGAGTCTTGGAGCATCCTTTAGCGAGTTGATAGGCATGCCTACACCGCCACATATGCATACCGCCGGTCCTTCTACAGCAGCTCCTGTTGTCGTGACTACTCAGAGGCTTCCTTCTTCTATCACATCTTCAGATCCTACGACAGATATACCAGCAGCATCACAGGCCACACCTACCCCAGCTCAGACCTAGACCGCTTCAGAGATGCTTCCAGCCATAGAGGGTCAATCAGTATAGAGCTCAGGGTCCGATGATGATGGCGCCCAGTTTCATCTTGCTCCTCGTACCTCAGCACCTGGCTCGTCCGCTACAGCCCTGCTGATCGACCCTTAGGTTTTGGTGTTTGACGCCAAAGGAGGAGAGGGTTTGAGTATGTAGACTCAGGGGGAGCGACATTTAGGGGGAGCTAGTTATCTATTATTAGCTTATTATCTATTACATTTGGAGTTTCTATGTGTGTGATACATTATGCATCCGTGTTTACTATTATATCTATGTGACAGTGATATCTACGTGATTGTGATATATGACATGTGTGCTCTCTACTTTGAATTATTTATATGTCATATCATTTGTGTTATGCTCATTTGCCTTTGCTTCTGCGTTTATACTCCGATGCAAATGAGCTTTATTACTTGTACTCATGCTTATTTCATATCTTTTGAGTACATCGTGTTTGCTTGGGTCATATAAGCTTGCCTAACTCTTTTGTCCTTATTAACAAAAGCTTATATGAACCAAGCATAACAAAAACCTCACTCTTTCACATACTCGAGGTGGTATTATCATCAATCACCAAAAAGGGGGAGATTGAAAGCATCTAGGCCCCTTGTTGGGTTTCGGTGATTAATGACAATACAAGATTATTATGACTAATGTGTATTTTGCAGAGGCAATTAAGTTAGGTCATGTTAATGGAGATCAATTGGGCAATCAAGGTGGTCATGCCCCTACGATGGAAATCATTTCGGTTTTCAAAGGATGGATGACAAGGTTAAGGATGACTAGTTCTAAGTGTCGATTAGAGTTGGAGTGACACTTAGAGTAGTTTAGGACTTTGTTTTTCCTTTGGCCATACTATTAAGGGGGGTATGGATGGGTAGCTTGACCTAGGTGAGTCTAGTGAGTTAGGTGTGGTGCACACTTGTTAAAACTAGCACTAGGTAGCTCCATAATAGCCCTATGATCCTATGGAGCAAAGTTCATTCTCATATGTTCGAGAGTTGGAAGTGAATGGAAGGTCAAATGCTGACCGGACGCTGGCCGTAGGGTCTGGCCAGTACATTTGATCAAGGTGATTGCGTTCGGTGCGACCAGACACTGGAGTGGTCAAGTAACCAGACACTGAGAGGCAGCGTCCGGTCGACTCTAGTAAGGTTCTAGAGAAGGAAATCTGCAACCAGACGCATCCAGTCAATTCTGACCGGACCCTGAGGATCTAGCGTCTAGTCGAGTACAGTAAGCATCCAGTGAGGGTTTAATGCGACCGGACGCGTCCGATCAGTGGTGATCGGACCTTGCCAGCGTCTGGTCAACACTTAAATATTGGTGTACGGGTTGAACTGACTAGAGCATCCGGTCAACATGACCGGAGTGTCCGGTCACCCCGTAGAGGCACATAACGGTTCGTTTTTCAGGCTGCCTTATAAATAGAAGCTCCACTCATATGTGGAGTCACTTTTGCTCATTCCAATAGCTAAGAAACATGTTTGTGAGTGCCAAGAAGAGCAAGGTCCTAATGAGGTGATTGAGATTCATGAATCCAACAGAATAGCCTCATTAGTGAATCAAGAGTAGCAAAGTGTGCATCCACCGTTCTCATTAGGCTTCGAGTGGTCAAGTGAGAGTTCGTGCTTGTTACTCTTGGTGATCGTCATCACCTAGATGGCTTGGTAGTGATTGGGAGCTTGGTGATCACCTAGCGGAGCTTGTGGGTGACCCAACTCAAGTTGTGAGCGGTTTTGGGTGATTCGCCGCGACCGAGTGTCAAAGAATCAACCTGTAGAGAGCACTTGATCCTTGCGCGGATCAAGGGGGAGCTACACCCTTGCACGGGTGCTCCAACGAGGACTAGTGGGGAGTGGCGACTCTCCGATACCTCGGCAAAACATCGCCGCGTTCCTCTCTCTCTATTTAATTTGAGCATTTACTTTGAGCAATTCAATACTTGTCTTTACATTCATAGAATTACCATGCTAGAGTAAGTTTGGAACATAGGTTGCAAGTCCGTTGTGCGTTAGATTGATAGAAACACTTTTCTAGGCATAAGGGGTTAATTGGGCTAACCGTATGATTTAATTATTGCAAGAAAATTTAGAATTAGCCCAATTCACCCCCCCTCTTGGGCATCTTAATCCTTTCAGGGATGTCTTGACCCAGGGTCTTATACGCCACATCGGTGATGGCAGAACAACCAAAATTTGGGATGATAATTGGCTGCCACGTGATTGTAATATGAAGCCTATAATTTCTCTGAAGGTTAATCCTCCATGGCTTGTTAGTGAGCTTATTGATGAAACTACAGCGACATGGAAAGAGGAGCTAATTCGATAGTTCTTTCTCCCAATGGATGTTTCGACTATTTTGAGCATACCTTTGTGCACTCATAGACAGCCTGATTTCTGGTCTTAGCATTTTGATCGCAAGGGGCTCTTCATAGTTAAATTAGCCTATAGGATGATGGTTGTAAGGAAAATGGACCTTGGCCCATTTATTTTGGATTTTGGTGTTTGATGTCCAACACAACCAAATTGGACTAATGAATTTGCAAGTGTTTATTTTGTAGTTCAATAGGGTGCAAGACATAACTTGGACGAAGACGACGTGATGATCCGATGATCAACACCTCAAGCAAGACCTTAGGAGCACAAGAAAAGACCTAAGAGATCAAGCAAAGTCCAAGCATGAAGATTGGAACCAAGCCGTACGTAAGATCGTGAAGAAACGAGCTCGTAGAGGCGACCAGACACTGGACCGGACGCTGGTGGCTCGACAGTCGGGATGACCGGACGCTGGACTGGTAGCTCAGTAGTCGGGACAACCGAACACTAGACCAGTGGCTCTACAGTTGAGACGACCGGACGCTGGACCGGTGGCTCTACAGTCGGGACGACCAGACACGGGCGGTGAAACCGACCGGACGTAGGGATGCAGCGTCCGATCAAGTACAGTAAGGTTCCAGAGCGGCAAATCTACGACTAGACATGTTCGGTGGCAGGCGACCGGACGCTGGCCAGCGCCTGATTAGTATATTGCTAGCTCAATGGTTGGGACGACCGGACGCGTCTGGTCAGGACGATTTAGCATCCGGTCAGTAGCAGTTTCGTGGGAGTTCGACCCCAACGGCTACTTTCTCGGTGGGGCTTATAAATACAACCCCCAACCGGCCATTTGAGATGAGTGGAGCTGAGGAAACATACCAAGGGTGTTGATACACTATTTTAGTGATCTCCACTTGTATAGTGCTTAGTGATTCATCAGGTGATTAGCGTAGGTGCTTTGCGAAGTGCTTAGGTTAATTAGACCACCGCTTATGCGCTTGCTCTAGGTTTAGACCTAGTGTTTAGTGAGGTTTGCATACCTCTTACCACTTGGTGCTTGCGAGCACTATTGTTGTACATTGGAGGGGCTTGAAGTCTTGCGAGATCACACCAACCGCGTTTGTGGTGTGGTCGCTACCGTGTACCGGAGGGAACAAGGCCCGCGGCATTTTGGCCGGAAGCTTGATAGTGAAGACGGTGGGGAGCATCCGGGAGAGGGTTGCCGGAAGGCACGTCGGAGACCCACTTGCGTGTGGGGAAGGCCCGAGGCTATCTCTGGAGTTACCCGACTGGGAGCTTGGCTCTTGCGAGGGATTCCTTACGAGGGGCTCCAACGAGGACTAGGGGGAAGCTTGCGTGCTTCTCGATACCTCGATAAAAATACCGGAGTCATCGATGGGAGTTTGTATATCTCTACCTTGCTTTTTAGCTTCCGCATTTACATTGATTACTTTACTACATTTGCGGTAGAGATACCAACACACTAGCAAAACCATAGTTGCACATCTAGATAGTTTATCTATTACATAGGTTTTGCTAGGGTTAAAAAAAGAGGCCATAGTTTAGAGTTAGAATTTTAAGTTGCCTAATTCACCCCCCTCTTAGGTGTCACGGTCCTTTCAATGGTGACAATAAAAATTAACCGAGAGAATTATTTTGAAGGAAATGCGGGATCATCAAATACTGAGTGTGGTAGTAAAGGGTGGTGTTCATTGTGGAAAACGGCTGTACCTTCCAAGGTCAGGGTCTTCCTGTGGCGACTTGCTCAGCAGTCATTGCCCACTACAGATGTTTTGGAGCACCAAAATATGGCAAGCTCCTGTGTTTGCTCATTATGTGGAGTTGCAGATTCATGGAAACACTCTCTTGTTGAATGCAACATGGCAGCTAGTGCTTGGGCACTCTCGGATGAGATAATGGTGGAGCATATGATGTCGATCAGAGAACCAAATGCCAAGAACTAGCTGTTCAGCCTCATTAAATCTCTACCTCATGAGCAGTTCACTCGGCTGACGATAACCTTATGGGCCATATGGACAGCTCGTCGCAAGGCTATCCACGAGAAAATCTTTCAAAGTCCTTTATCCACCCATGGTTTCATTAACTCATATTTGGAGGACCTGAAATCTATTGCTAAGACACCTAGTGGGACACCAGTTCATGCGGTTCCAGTACCAAGGCAAGCTCGTTGGATCCCTCCCCCAAGAGCTATATCTAAAATTAATGTTGATGCAGCTGTGTTGAAAAATGAGAATCGAGGGGCAGTAGCAGCCTTCTGCCGAGACAGTGATGGTACTTATCTTGCAACTTTGGAAGCCTTGGCCTGCCGTGAAGCTCTTGCTCTTGCTGAAGATCTTGCTTTGGAGAGATTATTTGTTGTTTTAGACTGTAAGACAGTTGTCTCGGAGATTGGTGAAGGAACTCTGGGTAGCTATGGCTCGATCATTGCTGAGATAAATTCCTAAACTGCACTCTTCAATGAGTGTAGTTTTGCCTATGAAGGAAGAGCTTCAAATTTTGAAGCACACAATCTAGCTAGGCATACAATTTTATATGGGACTGACCGTCATCTGTGGCTTGGTGTACCCTATTCTGATATTATTCCTGTAAACATTGTTATTGAGTAATAAAGCCTAGCTGATTGTCCTAAAAAAGCACGATCATGTCTCGCACCTCTCGCTCGGCGCCACTTCTCATTCCGCTCGAGGTGAGGTGAGGCTTGCAAGTCATGACCAGCACAACCCCAACCTCGACCTGGCACGCGCCGTCGTCGCCACCTCGATCTCCGTCGTCACCTCAGTTGCCTCCTCCGTATTTACTTTTGCCCTTTTTTGTTTTTACAATTATCATTTGTTAGAGTTGATTGGAGCTTGGAGGAAAGCTTATGTTAGGTTATGAGTCATCAGGCTTGACATAAAACATGTATTTCTAACCTTCTGATTAGTGGATTTATGTTTGCGTTACTGCATCGCTTTACTGTTTTGACCCAAAATTTGCACTCTTCCTTTAGAAAGGAAAAAACCCAGCTTCAGTGTCTGTAAGATGCTGAAAAGTAATAGGGGTGGTGATGTTCCCACAAGAAGCTCAAAGAGGATTGAAAGAACTCATCTCACAAGAAGCTCGAAGAAGAATAAATAAACTTACCTCACAAGAAGCTCAACAAAGAACAAAACAATTTGCAATGAAGGAGAGATAACTGAGCTATTGGCCTTAGGTCTGGTGGTCCTTCCTCTTTTGTGCTCATGTTTCTAATAGCTCTATCTGGCCACTGATAGTTTGTGTTGTATCATGTTTCTATAACAAGGTGACTTGCATCAGGAATCAAATAAAGGTGTTTGGAGTGAGCTGAGTGAAGAAGTTGCGTCAGATTTGTCTAAAAGTGTTGTGTCACTTGCTGTAGCCGATGGTGATTATATGTGTTGTTGTACTCTTCTTTCCTAGACATATTAAACATTGCTAACTATAATTAATATAAATTATGATCTTGTATAGAGCACAAGCTGCTATTTGCATGCTCAGGTGTAGCTATAGATTGTGATGGAGATGCTACAAGGTTCATGACTTCAGCAAGCCTGGTTAAAGCTTTAAATGATAAAAGGAAAGACCATGATAACTTGAAGATTGGTGCTGCTAATCATCCTTTATTAATTTTTTATTTTTAGTTATGATAATTGTGAACTATGTTTACTCTTGTTTTGCTTTATCACATAGATTGAAGTGCGCAATGAAGACCATGTTGTCGTGAGGTTTTTGGGAGAATATGATTTAGAAGACAACACTGCTACTGTCAATGTCAAGAATTTTCCTGATCTTCGCACCGTAGGATTCAATGATGTGTTCAAATTTCAGCCCCACAGCAAGGTACTAGCTCTAGGCCGTGACGTCTCTAGCAAATTAATCGTCACTGGTGGGATTCTGAATGATGATCCTATATGCGAAGATAAGCCTATGTCTTCCACTTGTAAAATCTCTAAGGTACATCTGCATTTTAAAATGAGTATTTTAATATGTTTTTGTTATTATATGCAGTAAAGTGTATCTGAGATAACAAAGTGATGTCTGTCCCACTTACCTCTTGTTCACTTTATTTTTTTATCAATGTAACAAAGGGTTGCCTGTAATTCTTTTCTTCTGTTTGTTGCTAGGTTTGCGAAGGCAGGCCACTTTTTGATTTTGATGGGGATTTTCTTGGCATGAACCTTTCTTTCAGTAGCAAAAAAACCGTGTTCTTGCTAAAGTTTGAATTTTTTAATATATTGGTGGACTACGAATCTCTGGATGATATGGAATTTCCTACATTAGATTCTTCTAAGGCAATCAGGTATGTCTTGAATATTTCCAATTGGACACCTACTCTTGCATACACTATTTATAATGAGATAAGCCATTTTTATGCCATACAATTGCAGGATTTTATTGGTTTCACAATAATTTGGATTCCGGTGTTGTTCCTTCTATAGCTTTTGACATTTGTAGTGCTCTATAGTTTTCAAAGTGTTACCCTTAATAATACTGAGATATTTTCTGTCCAATTGGCACATGCCACTATGCCATGTACTAGGTTAACATATTTCTTGTGTCAATGTTGAATCCATTTATCTGTCAACTTTAATCAAAGAAAGGAGTTTTCTGTCCAGATATAATGGTCACATAGTCACACTGCATGGGTTGTGGTGCCTCCTGACTTGAGGTTTTCTGTAATGTTTTCTCAATACTAACTTGGTTTCTTCATATATTTAAGCATACCAGGCCAGGTCCTCTTTTCTCTATGTTTTCCTGTTCCTACAATTACATTCATGTATATTTTGCATATTATGGTTTGTTCCATGTTTCCTTTTGGTACTCATGTTGATGTTTTTCCGCAGGGTTGGGGAAGGTTCCTTTGTTGGCCCACAGGATCACCGCCTCAGGTGAGTGAACCACTCACCAGTCTGGCTGAGCACCCGCTAGTGTTGCTAAGCACCCACTAGCTAAGCCGACTACGAACAAGTGTTTTCCGTCCCCACTCACTATGGCTCGAGGTTGAAGAAGAGGGAGAACAGAACATACACACACAGTATAAGATACCAGCATTGGTCGAAGCCCTGTATGAGAGATGGTAAATCTAAACTCTCTTTACTAAGTTGCCGTGATAGTCTATTTATACAACTCTATTCACCTAGTCCTAGTACAGCACACATGCTATAACAGTAACTAGATAACATATAGGGCTGACTCTGTGCTGGCCTCTTCATGTGGCTATAGTGCTGCAGGTGACCCGTGCGGTGCCTGCACCTGTAGCGGCTACAGTATCACAGCAGGGGGCCTTTTGGTGCCGCCTTCCCTTGCTGTATTCACACAAGGAAAGCAGTAGTTTACTCTAACAATTCTTCCCCTAAACCTACTGCTATCTCTTGTACCCCCTCCATGCCGATCATCCCCTTCAGCTCCATAAGTTGAAGACGTTCGAGCGGCTCGGTAAGGACATCCGCGAGTTGCCGACTAGTTTCGACTAACTCGATGACGATCTTCCCTCCATCGACAAAGTCCCTGAGGAAGTGGAACTTCACGTCGATGTGTTTGCTTTGGTCGTGCAGAACTGGATTCTTCACGAGGGCAATGGCGGGCTGGTTGTCCACTATCAGTGCTGGTGGGTGAGCTTCCATGCCGGTCAGCTCACCCAGCAGCCAGCGCAGCCACACAACTTGGCACACCACCGTGGCCGTCGCTATGTACTCTGCCTCGCACGTAGATAGCGACACCACCTTTTGTTTTAGTGATAGCCATGAGATTAGGGCCGACCCAAGGAAGATGAGCACGCGAGAGGTGCTCCATCGTCCATCGATGTCCCCCACCATGCCTGCATCATTGAACATAGTGAGCTGTAGCCTACTCCCGCCGATCTTTGGGAAGATGATCCCATGATCCACCGTCCCCTTGACGTAGCACAGTAGCTGCTTTACCGTAGCCCAGTGATCCTCTCTAGGATCCTCCATGAAGCGACTGACGTAGCCCATGGTGAATGCAATGTCTGGCCTCATGTGGACTAGGTAGCGCAGACCACCGACAATGCTCCGGTAGAGTGTTTCATCCACTTTCGCCATGGTGCTGGCCTTCGTTAGCTTCAGCCGCTCCTCCATCGTAGTCACGCATGGCTTGCACTCAGCCATGCCGCTCCTCTCCAATAGCGCTCTGACCGAGTGTGAGTTCCTCCTTCCCCTGTCTCACCTCGATACCGAGGTAGTAGGAGAGGGCGCCGAGATCGCTCATTCAAAAACGAGCCGCCATCTCATGCTTGAAGCCATTGATGTTCTCTGCACGCACGCCAATGATGATTAGGTCATCCACATACATGCCGACGATGAGCTCCTCCTTCCCCCATCGCCACGTGTACAGTGCGTGCTCGGTTGCGCACCGCTGAAACCCAAGCTCACCCAGCGTGGCATCAAGCTTAGCGTTCCATGCTCATGGGGCCTACCACAGCCCGTAGAGTGCCTTGTGCAGTTGGAGCACCTTGTGCTCCTCTCCCTTGATGGCAAAACCTAGAGGTTGCCTGACGAAGACCGTCTCCGCTAGTTCGCCGTTGAGGAAGGCCAATTTAACGTCCAAGTGATGGATGCACCAGTCCTTTGTTGCTGCCAAGGCTAGTAGCAAATGAATCGACTCCATACGCGCTACTAGCGCAAAGACCACCTCAAAGTTGATGCCCTTGCACTGAGCAAAGCCTCGAGTGATGAGGCCCGCCTTGTGCTTGACAATAGCACTAAGCTCATCCTGCTTGACCTTGTACACCCACTTCAGGCTGATCGGACGACATCCTGGAGGTGGATCGATGAGCTACCATGTCTTGTTTTCCTCGATCGCCTTCATCTCCTCCAGCATCACCAGTTGCCAGTTTCTATCCCGCTCGGCCAGCACGAACGTGGGTGGTTCCTCTGCACTGACGAGCAGCAGCTCTACATCATTGAGTAGCCGACCAACCAGTCTTGAGGGTCATGTGCCACCGATGATGTCGTCCAGCCTACGGAACCGCACCTCCTCACCTTCGTGGTAGGCGTCCACAAACTCAATGATGTCACTTGGAGGTGAGGCGAACTCGATCAGCATTGATGGAGTTTCCTGTTCCACCAGAGTGCTTGGCATAGCACCTTGAGTGCTCGGCACCCTAGTTGCAGTGCTCAGCACTACTTCTGGACAGCTTGTCATAACTCCTGTAGTGTTCAGCCCTACTATAGGAGTGCTCAGCCTCAGTCTTAGAGTGGTCGGCACCACTATAAGATGTCTTGGCTCTGCCACGGGAGTGCTCGACACTCGTCCTAGAGTGATCGCCACCACTGTAGAACCTCTCAGCACCACTCCTAGCGTGATCGGCATCCCTTTAGGAGTGCTCGGTACTCCTCCTGGAGTGTTCGACATCCCTCCCAAAGTGCTCGACACTGCTCTAGGAGTGCTCGGCTCTACCGCTAGAGTGCTCAGCACTCCTCCCAGAGTGCTCAACACCTCTTTCCTAGCATCTCCACCACCATGGATGACTAAGTGCTCGACGACGAAGGTGTTGGTGAAGCCGCCAGCTTCCCCCATGCTCGGACTGCTCTAGTCCCAAGTCGCCTTCTCGTCGAACATGATGTCGCGTGAGACAAGCACCTTGTCTCTATGTGGGTCATAGAGCTGGTATGCCTTGGTACCCTCCGCATAGCCTAGGAACACCATTGGTGTGCTCTTGTCCTCTAGCTTGGTGAGGTTCAGCTTTGTCTTCCTAACGTGTCCGATGCAGCCGAATGTCCAGAGGAAGGACACGCTCGGCTTGCGCCCATACCAAGCTTCGAACGGCGTCTTGCTCGCCAGGGCTTTGGTCGGAGTGCGGCTGAGGATAAACACTGTCGTGGTCATCGCCTCCCCCTAGAACCTTGCTAGCATGCCTTTGGCCTTCATCATGGATTAGGCCATGCCGACCACCGTCTGGTTCTGTCGCTCCACCACGCCATTCTATTGTGGCGAGTACGGCGCGGTGTGGTGTCGCTCCACACCCTAATCTACGCAGTACGCAGCGAACCCCACCGAAGTGAATTCGTCGCCACGATTACTCCTCAGCACTCGGAGCTTCTTATCGCTCTTGGCCTCTGCGCGCATCTTGAACTTTTTGATCGCCGTCGTCACTTCATCCTTGCTCGTCAGGAGTTGTAGCCACATGTAGCGACTGCAATCATCCACGAGTAGGAGGAAGTACCGCCGACCACCGTTTGTAGCTGGCGTGATCGGCCCATAGAGGTCATCGTGGACGAGCTTGAGAGCGTCCTTCGTGCGATACTTGGCCGCCTTTGGAAATGGTAGTCTCCTCTGCTTCCTGGCCAGGCAACTGTCACATGGCTTGCCTTCGTACTTGATGTGGGGTAGCCCTCGGACCATCTTCTCTAGCCGACCAAGTGCGTCAAAGCTGAGATGTCCGAATCGGGCATGCTACATCCATGGTTCCTTGGAGTGCCTTGCCGCCAGGCACACTGGCTGCTCTACCTTTAGGTCAAGCAGGTATAACCGGTTTAGGGACCTCTTCACCTTGGCAAGAAGTCACTGCTCCCAGTCCCTAATCCTAAGGACTCCATCCTTGATCAGTACCTCGTTACCACGCTCATCCTACTGACCAATGCTAATGATGTTAGAACGCAGCTGTGGGATGTAATATACATCTGTTAGCACGCGGTGCTCCCCATTCTGGCACCTGAAGATGATGGTGTCACGCCCTTGGATAGCCACCCTTGAGCCGTCACCAAACTTCACCATACCGGTAACATCGTCGTCGAGCTCAGAGAAGGATGCCTTGGAGCTCGTCATGTGGTTGCTGGCACTAGAGTCCAGATACCACCGCTGCTCCTAGTCGGCGCCCACATGTCCGAGGTGGACTTGGGTGCGTGGTTCGTCGAGGTTGACAATCTTTAGGGCCTTCATAGGTCCTTCCACCATTGTCGCCTCTTCCCTCTCCTCGGCCTCGATGTCATGCAGTGCACAGAACATCGCCATCAGGATAGTGGCCTCATCCTCATCATCAGCTTGCATCAGATGAGCCTCAGCCTTCTTCTCCTGCTTATGATTTGGGCACTCCCGTGACAATGGCCCATCTTCCTGCAGTGCCGGTAGGCATTGGGGTCGACTTGCTTCTTCTTCTTAGAAGAAGCTTTGCCGCGGCGCTTGCCATCACCACTGTGGTTGGAGGAGGCTGCCTTCCCAAAGTTCCTCCGAGCAGCCCACTCCTCTTCCATCAGCAGCAGTTTGCCGCTGTCCTTCATTGCTATCGCCTGCTCTAGGTGCTCGTCCACCGCCCGCAGACGGTGTAACAACCCAAAAATCCACACACCAAAAAAAATACCAACTACAAAATTTTTTCTTTAAAACTCCCATGTGACGATGAGTGTCATGTAAAGAAACCCAACCTAAGAGTTGCATTAGAAGTAACCCAACCTAAGTCAACACATAAGCATGGCATATCATTTGTTGATTATGATTATTTAACTTCTAACAAATAAATGTTGCATACAATTTTAACTTAAATTGTGGTTTGGGTTTTCATTTGCTTTATGTTATGCTTAACAATTCCATTAAAGTAATAAACCATAAAGTTATTATTAAACAAAATTCCCTAAACTCTAATGAATAAGTTACCTTAGTTGTGAATTCAAATTCTAAACCAAATTTGAATTCAAACAAATGGAAAAGAAATGAAAAAAACAGAAAAAGAAAAAGGAAGAAGAAGGCCTCGCAGGCTCGGCCTGCGCCAATCAGCCCAACCGACCGGCCCAGCCAGCCTCAGTGCGCGCGCACGCGGCCCAGCAAGCTGGCCTAGGCTACCGCTGCTCGCCCGCGCGCCCATCAGCCCCGCCAGTAGTCGCTGCCACATTGGCCCCGCGCGTCAGCCCCGCGCTGCTCACCCGCGTGCCCCTTTGCTTCGCCCGTAGCCGCTGCCCGCTGGACCCCGCGCGCTAGCCACTCACCAGCACAGTAGCGTCTTCTACCTCGCCCACGCCCGCACGACTGGAGACCGACCAAGGTGACAGTGTGGGCCAGGTGGTCACGCCCGGGGCATGACCCTGTCTCCTTGGCGCCGCACCCACGCAACCCTTGCGCCACGCCTACGCCACCGCACGCGAGCCCTTGGATGCCACTGATCATGCCACCACCGCTCAATTACCGTCCGCCATTGGAGCTTGAAGCTCAACTATAAAGCTCAGCCCTCAGTTGCCCTAGCGCTCGTCCCACTGCCTACCGCCACTGGGTGGCCAACCACTTCACTAAGAGTAGAAGGCCGAGGAAGAGATCAGGAGAGGAGGGCGGAGCCGCTGCGGGGGAGGAGGTCATTGGAGCCGAAGACGATGCCATCGTTGCCATCGTGGTCCCGGGTCGGCACGGCACTGCTTCTGGAGCTACACGGCCGCAACCCGCCACTACACCACCATCCTATCTCCCACGACACCTACGGTGAGCCTCCCGGTCTCTCCCTGCTCGCCGTCGGACCATACCATGCCGGCCATGGCGCTCCACACCGGGAGCGCGTAGGCCAGGGCCATCTCCGGCCGCTGGGAACACCCGCACCCATGCACACGTCTGTGACCACGCCATGACCACCCCGCTAGAGCCCCATGGTTCACCCGTGCGCCTCGCCGTTGTCCTCATGACCGCCGTGGCTGCCGGGAAGCCCCTACCGGCCACAGGAGAACCGAGCCTCGCCTTGAGCCTGGACGTCCTCGCCGCATCCCCACGCATCCGTAGAAACATACACGCCCCCACCAAGACGTTTCACGGTGACCGTAGCCACATCCCCGACGCCACCGTTGTGCTCGGAAGGCCACCGCCGTGGCCAACGCCACCGGAGGCACTAGAGGACCCCTCGACCTGCCCAATAGGCCCACTGGAGCCCTGCGTCGCCCACATGCACCACAGATCGGCCTATGCCGTAGCACCCGCGCCATTCCCGCATGCCGGTGGTGCTTGAGCCGCCGCTCGCCGTGGCCAGCACCTTGGGAAGCTCTGGCCGCCATTTTGACCCCACCAACGCAGTCGCCGTGGCCCGAGGAAGCTTTTCCCCTCCCCAATTGGGCACTAGCACCGCCACGAAGGCTCACAGCTAGCTCGCCACCGGTAGGAGCACCACCACGGGAGAAAAATAGGGGAACACCCCCTCGCCGGCCACCCATGCATGAGCTCGGTGCATGTGAGCCAAGCCAAGGAGAAGAGACGGTGGACTTGGACCACCATGTGCCCTACCATAGGTCCATGGACCATGAGCGCTGGTCCACCGTGAGCCACACGGTGTGAGCCGCGCTGTGGATGAAGCCCAATAAGAGCCCATGGCCGTGACGTGGCAGCGTCACAGCGTGCCACGTGTTCAGCCTGGCCCGGCCCAGACCGGCCCAACCCGAAGCCCGTTTGAGACCCGGCCATGTTGACCGTTGACTGGTCAACGTTGACCATTGATCTGGCCCCACATGTCAGTGACACGGGACATTTTGGACCCACACGACAGGAGCTGACGTCATGCTGACGTCACATGGGACCCACATGTCAGCAGCCCACGCAGCCAGGGTGACGTCATGCTGACGTCACGCTGACATCAGCTGCTGATGTCAGCAGCCCAGGCCCCACATGTCAGCGACCCTGACTGTTGACCGTTGACTAACGTTGACCGGACCCACCTGTTAGTGACCCAATAACCTTGGCCCCACCTGTCGGTGTGGACAACATTGATGACGTCACGCTGACATCAGCTGGGCCCCACCTGTCAGCTCGGAACCGTGATGCTGACGTCATGCTGACGTCAGCAAGCCACGTGGACCAACCACAACATGACACGTGTCAGCCCCGGATTAATTTAGCCTTTTTCTATTTTTAGAAATAGATTTAAACTTCAGAAATTCATAACTAATTCATATGATCTCAGAAAAATACGAAACCAAAACCAAAATTCATCTAAAATTAAGCTCTACGCAATGAACCCATGTTTGAGTGCATTTGGCTCTTTTGAATTTTCATTGCTTCTTGTGCTATTCTATAGACGTCGCTAACGCGACTATAATGCGATCGTTTGCAGACTCGAAGGAGAATCAGACAGACGAGGATCGTGAGTACCGTGAGGAGTACGGAGACGACTACACTGAAGATGCCACATCCCACCCAATCTCATAGCACCTATTACGCATGGCTAATGTAGAACTGCTATTGCTTTACTTTACTGTTATAATCATACTATGATAGGACTTGCATGGTAGTATGCCTTCTTGATGGCCTTTACCTTGACGCAACCTTACCCCTGCATACCCTGCTATTAGGTTAGACACACGCTTACTGCTATATTTTATTTGCTGGTACTTCTACTACGCTTATACTACATTAATGCGTGGTGTATTCTAGACTACGGGGAGAGTGCTGCGTGTGTGACTTGGGTGTATGGAGGGTGAGGGTTGTGTCGACTAAGTTGGAGTATACGACGAGCCTAAGGCAAGTCTTACCGTGGGGTGCTACCTAGGCACCCCTGGAATGGATACCTATGGTGGGTAAATGGTATATGAGGTGGTCCTGGGTGTGAACCTGTGATGGGAGGAGCTCGGGATGGAGGTGTTGTGGTGGCACGATAAATGGAAACCCTAATGAAGACATTCTGGCTTGGTCACCCCTAAGGACTTACTAGTACTCAGATTCATCGGGAAGCCTTACGTACCACTCGTCCTATATGGTGCGGGGCGGCTGGACTACTGGGTAGGATATTGCCACTACTGCTAGGTTGATAGCGGACAGTGTAGGGAGGTACGGGGTGCGGAGGATTTCCCCCACACCCTTTCGAGACTTTATGGAGACCTTGTGGACCTGGCTCATGACTCACAGTTTCAGCCACCCTAGACTAGACTTGGGGTGTACCAGGGCTGAATGGTAGAGTGGCATTATCCTAGGCTAGCAAGCGGCCAAAATCAGCCCAGTTGACGACGGTCAGCGAGGAAGGCAGATCTTGTGGTTATGTAAAACCTCTGCAGAGTGTATGGTTGATCGATCGATACATGTGCCGACTTGTTGGCTATGGACCTTTCCTGGGTTTCGCTTAAACTAGATAGTGAGATGAGTTCTTATCTTCTCCCCCTGGAAGTGAGTATTCGGTCGTAGCCAGGGGCTATGGGCCTTGAGACAGTGCCGAGAGGGAGTTGGCCTGTCGACTGAGCGATGGTATGGTTAAGGTATGGTGATGGTGTGGAGATGGTGGTATATCGATCCCAGGATCGAAACCTAGCTCGGAAAAGGGAATGGAGTGGAATGTGTGTGGGAATGGTGTTAAAACTTGACTATACTGTTATATACTTGATATGCTAAAATACATAGGAAACCCTAGCCTTATAGGTTCCTTTTGACTATATCCAACTTGCATCCAATTTCCACAAAGCAATGCTCATAGGGTTGGGAGTAGCCAGTACAAATCGTACTGATAAATTTTGGCACATAGGTTCTACTGAGGAGTTTAGCTCTGAGGAGTTTGACGGATGAGGGGTTCGTGCCTACGCTCGAGTTTGGCGATCTTATCTTCAAGCTGTTCTGAATGAATGCTACTTTTGATTCCGCCAATGCGGCGATGTAATAATTTATGTAATTCCATACTATTTGTACTCTGATATTATCGTTGTATGGATGTGATATTCGACTGGAATTTGGGTAATATGATCTACAACGGTCTTATTACACTTCGACGCTGTGGATTTCCCTTCGTGGAAATCGGGGTCGTTTTAGACGGCCTGTCACATCCTCAATGGTGAGGGTAGACAAGTCCAACATCGTCTCTATGGAGAGAGCGATCTGGATGTACTTTATCGGCACGGAGTGGAGATACTTGGAGACCGTCTCCTCTTCGTCGATGGTGACGCCATGGCTCTTCAGCTTGCTGATGAGTGTCAACAGGCAGAGGAAGAAGTCCTCCGCCATTTCACCATCCTTGAACTTGAGGTTGGCGTAATCCTGCTTCAGAAGCTGGGCTGTCGCCTTCTTTGCACGGTCGGAACCGACGCGCATCGCCGCAATAGCCTCCCACGCCTCCTTAGCCGAGCTCTTCGCCCCCAACGGCTCCCTGTACTCCGCCGGTGCAGCAGCGAGGATAGCCTTCAACGCTGACATATCATCTTTCTCATTGTCGGTGCCCATGTCAACAGCATTTTAGAGCTGTCGGGCTCTAAGCTTGACCTTCATGGTCACCAACCACTCTCCATAGTTGGTGCGAGTCAGCGTTGGCCAACTGGTGCCGCTGACCTCCTGCACCATGCGAACAACGACCTCCGGTCGTGGCTGGGCAACCACAGCAGTGCCATTGCTGTCGCCTATCTCCGATCCGCCCGTCATCGCCAGCGGTTAGTCTGGCGATGACGCTTGTACGGCTACAATACCACTTGTTGGCCCACAGGATCATCGGCTCAGGTGAGTGAACCACTCACCACTCTTGCCGAGCACACGCTAGTGTTGCCGAGCACCCACTAGCTAAGCCGACCATGAATAAGTGCTGTCCGTCCCCACTCACGATGGCTCGAGGTTGAAGAAGAGGGAGAACAGAGCATACACACAGTACAAGACACCAGCGTTGGCTGAAGCCTGTATGGGAGATAGCAAATCTGAGCTCTCTTTACTGAGTTGCCGTGGTAGTCTATTTATACAACTCTATCCATCTAGTTCTAGTACAACGCACATGCTGTAACAGTAACTAGATAACATACAGGGTTGAGTCTGCGTCGGCCTCTGCATGTGGCTACAGTGCTGCAGATGAGCCGTGCGACGCCTGCACCTGCAGCGCCTATAGTATCACAGCAGGGGGCCTTTCGGCGCTGCCTTCCCCTGCTGTGTTCACACAAGGAAAACAGTAGTTTATTCTAACATCCTTTGCTGAGATGTCTTACTCTTGTAAAGAAGGTGAGCACACAGCTTCACTTTAAGCCTCTAACATTTTCGCATTACGTAGTTCATCTTCATCTACAATAATATCTATTTGTAAAGTCGACATAAATGGTGCAAATTTATAGCACATTTGTACTCTCATAATAGTTATTGACAAGCTTAGCTTTATACAGTTGTATTTTCATAGAGTTTGTGATAATCATTTAACCACTTAATCTGTTCATGGGTGTTTTAAGAACAATCACTTATAGTGTGTTTTGTTACTCAGGTCGTCATAATATATAATTATGTATACTAATATAATGTTATATTGAGAATTTTGTGTGAATGTTACTTATCCTTCCCAATATTAGCATGTGTTAGTGCTAATCACATGACCTCTTGCTGTTGTTGCAGTGGTTAACAAGGATCAGTCTCAGGATCTAGAATCTTTGGGCCATCCTAAGCCGCCAGAATCAATGTTAAATGGTGAGTCAGTGCCAGCAAATATCTTGACTTCTTATGCATTGTGTTTTTTTTACGGATATACTGCACCACTTATGACTATTGTGCTTTTTATCATCATTAACCAGACGATATTATTTTGGTTAATACTTTCGAGGAGACTTTTGGTGACATATATGGTACAAGTGTCTGGAGTGAAATAAGTAAACCAGTTGCCTCTAACATACATGATAATATCGTCGCACTTGCTTCATTCAATGGTAAGTTTACAATGCTGTGTTGTTTGCTGTTTTATGTTTCTATATGATCAACAAACTTAAGATATAAATTGTGGTCCGCAGGAGAAAAAAAGGTTTTTTGCATGCACAGGACTCTTTATTGAATGGAATGGACGTACCACTATCCTGACTTCAGCGAGCTTGATTAGAGATTCTTCTTGTGAATACAAGATCGTTGAAAACTTGAGGGTTGGTAATTCTAGTTAATCTGCTGTCCCTGTTCTTTTAGCTCATTGCCTAAGTCTCAACTGTTTTTCATGGCAGATTCAAGTATTACTTCCAAACGAACAGCATGCAGATGGGACATTACAACATTATAATTTGCATTACAATATTGCTCTAATCAGTGTCAAGGATTTTTGTCCTACCGAACCGGTAAAGGTTCAATATCGGGGGTCTGGCTCTTTTGAATTACTAGCTGTGGGATGTATCTTCAAATCTGGTAGATTGATGGCTAAAAGAGGGGAACTGTCTCCTATGCCGGTCTCATGATTGCGAATTTCTTCGATGTTGCATATGTACCATCAGTAAGGTACAGCTGTTATTTTTTCTTATGTGATATCATACAGTTGAAGTAAATAGTTGCATCTGAATGAGTTAAGTACCATATCTGTTTGACATTACCAATGACAACTTCACCTGGTTAGGCTGGCATTGGAGGGCCCCTTCTTGATTTTGATGGCAAATTTGTTGGCATGAACTTCTATGACAAGTACTTAGTTGGAACCCCATACCATGGGACGAGATTCATGATGTCTTGGAATATTTTAAGGGACAAAGGTATGTCTAAATTTCCTTTTAGGTATATATTCAATTGCTTGTCATGTAGTGTATTTAGATTCCAAGTACGTGGACATGTAAAACTTGTGCGAGAATTTTAAAATGTTTATTATTGAAGCAGATTCAGTGAAGCATGCATAATTTTTAATTAGGTATTACATTCCTTGGTGTGTTTTTACATTCAGGACTGTTGCTGAAGGTGGCTATGATGTTAATCCATCTCGTTGCCTAGACTGGACTCTCCCTGGGGATCCCAGCAAGTTTTGTAACAGGTATTCTAATACATGGCACTGCATTCTCTAGTTTTGTAATGTGAAGAGAGGCAGAGGAAGACCGAAGATGACTTGGGTAGAGGCAATAAAAGGAGACTTGAAAGGATGGAATATACCTAAAGACTTAGCCTTAGATAGGAGTGCTTGGAAGACAGCTATTCACGTGCCTGAACCTTGATTGCTTCTGATGGGTTTCAACTCTAGCCTACCCCAACTTGTTTGGGACTTAAAGGCTTTGTTGTTGTTGTTGTTGTTGTACATTTATGGATGACATTACATTGTGTCCATATAAACAGATGGCCTGTGACCTTGCCACGGTGGTGGCGTCCTGAAGATTTGGCAAGACTTGAATTAGAGATTTATTATAGAGAACAAGACCCCAGTACGTGCTGTTGTGACATCATTGCAGGGGTAGAAGCACCTTCTTTTCTAACATGTTAAACTGTTGTTTCCATATACTTTATTCGATGGACCGGTTATGGGTTGACAATATCCAGAACCAATCTGTTGCCATATGTACCTATTTTCAGAAACTGTGCGTGATTTCAGGAACTGATGCTATTTTCAAATATTAGACGTGTTCATGCTTGGGCTGTGCTTGGGTTGTACTGTTTGTCGTCATGGTGCTCTTGCGCTCGGGGAAAAGGGTATCTTCGCAAGGCTTCCACGGAATTTAGATGCTCTACAAAAATGGAGACTATTTCTAACGTGCTTCGCTTGTCTGAGTTTAGGTGGAAAACGAGAGTGAGATATTGAGGCCCAACTTCCACCACCTTAATTCCTGGGATGGGACGATGGGTAGCAAGGCAAGTGGCAGGGACGTGACTTTTTTTTTTCAACAAAGATAAACACATGGTAGGCTGGTAGCCCATAAGCGCTAATTATACGTTCCCGAATTCCGTGTAGCAAACATCGCTAATCAATACATGCTGGGTAAACAAATATGTATATGAAATTGTGACTGAATACGGGGCCCTTGCAACACCCAAACTGAACTTCATTCTAAACAGACATAAATAACTGTGCCATGATATACAAGGGAAACGATAATATATTTCCTTTCCCAATTCGACCTTCTATTTGTTAGATCAAAAGTACCGAACTAATTCCACACGATTCAGCATCATGCTCTACAAGTTACATTCTTGACCAGAAGCAAGACCTTTTCTCACCAAAAGAAACCATCGATGCAACTCCAGAAAGTCACCCAGAGATGTTAATCCTATAACATCGAGGAAGGGAAAAGGAAGAGAAAGTGTAGATGAAACAGTAGGCAAACCAAGCTGCATCGGTAGTGATTTACAACAAAATAAATCACACGATGCTCTCGAGGAACATGTTCCTGTTTCTAATGTCCATTTTCATGGCTCTCCTGTTCCTCCTCTGCATCCTCAAAACGCTGGTCGTTGATTTGAAGCTGCAAGCCAAAATGCCAGTAATGTTAACGGAGAGTCTTATTTTTTTATCATAATTAGAAAAAAAAAATACCTCGGGACAGATAGTGTATTCCATTTTTTCAAACAACAATTGATTCACCACAGCAAAAAGTAGCCCAGAATCAAGTTTAATTCAAAATTAATATCACAATAAATCCATGGGAACAAATTCTAAGAGCCATATAATTCAGACACACACATATTTGTGTTACATTATTGTTTTCAGCGTTCAGCTTTAATAGAAGACGCCAATAATCAACAGAGAGGATAAATAAGGCTTATCTCAGATGGGCATTAGACCTGCTATGTTGTATGGTGCAGAATGTTGGCCTACGAAGAGACGACATGTTCAACAGATAAGTGTCGCGGAAATGCGTATGTTGCGTTGGATTTGCGGCCATACAAGAAGGGATCGAGTTCGGAACGATGATATACGTGATAGATTAGGGGTAGCACGAGTTGAAGAAAAGCTTGTCCAACATCGGTTGAGATGGTTTGGACATGTCCAACGGAGACCTCCAGAGGCACCGGTGCGTAGTGGAATCCTAAGCCAGGATAGTAACGTGAACGTCGTGAAGAGAGGCAGAGGAAGACCGAAGTTGACTTGGATAGAGCCAATAAAAGAAGACTTGAAAGGATGGAATATACCCAAAGACTTAGCCTTAGATAGGAGTGCTTGGAAAACAGCTATTCACGTGCCTGAACCTTGATTGCTTCTGCTGGGTTTCAACTCTAGCCTCACCCAACTTGTTTGGGACTTAAAGGCTTTGTTGTTGTTGTTGTTGTTGTCAGATGGGCATTTGTTCCATCATATGCTTATACAATAGTAATGAAAATAAAACTTATAAGATATAAAGAAATTCATTGGATACCTCAATTACTGAACCAATGAGGTCATGTCCACCATTTTGACCTATCGGATTAGCACTGAAAAACTGGGGGCCATTTTCTGCATGCAAGGTAAGACATCTAAGTGCTGCTATCACATTAGAGCAAACATGTAGAACAAGAGAAACACAATACTTACCATCAACCATGTCCTCATCATCATGAACCCAGCCACCATCAGACATATCTTCACCATGGAACCAACCATTCTCCTCGTCGCACTCTGTGAATTCAAAAGATTACATAGATCTGCGACAGAACCTTTTTAAGTATCAACTGTAAATTCATGGCTTACCAGCATTAGGGTCAGGATTCAGTTCAGCACAATGACAGAAGACATCGAAAAGTGCATCCACTGAAGCTCTGTCAAGGATACAAGTCATGCAATGCCACGAACTATATAAAAAAGTTTGTACGATTCAAATAATCAAATAAAGTAAAGGTAGACAGGTAATAATCTTATTTATGACCAGTTTCAAATTGGTAAAGTATACCCCTAGGATAACGAAGGGACCGAGGATTTTTTTCCAAGAACTCAAGAAACAAGAAAATTTAGTAGTTCGCTGATATCAGTTTTACAATTAAATTCACAAGGCTTATCTGTGAGAATTATTTGCATAACATAATTAGTAGTGCCTTGAATCAGTTCACTAGATCACAAGTCCTGGAGACTAAATCAGCAAGCACTTGAACTCCAGCATCTAAGGAAATATTTTAATTAGACAAGTTAATTCAAAAGGATACATTGACCAGGGTCCGCTAGTATGAGCCGCATTTCAGATACTCTAGATAGCTCTAGTTCATTTGCTTCAGGATTTGATTCACCAGCCTCCTCATATGTACCAACTGCTGCCTCAATCTTCAAATTAAACGTACAAAAAGTCAGACATTTACACCAGAGAATATTAAAAACCAAACAACAGAAATAAACAGACAAATAATGGTCTATTAAACACCAAAAACAGATCTAGACTTCTCATAATCAGGTTATGCCGTTATGCAGCTATTAAATAAAGTAAACAGGGTTCTTATTCGCAAACTTTTAACCAACGCAGCAGGGTGCAAAATGCACGTTCGCGAAAAAAAACCAACACAGCAGGAGTACCATACATCTGTATGCAAATGAGGGTTAGCTTTGTCATAAACTCTAGCAACGTCACTGATCACATATCAATGAAGAAGCAATGGGGAAACCTCATACGAAATAGGACAGGTACTCCCAGCAATAAAAAAATGAGACAAAAAGTTAACAGCCACCTCCTCTCATGCAAATAGAGAGCTTTTGTTCATCAGTGAAAATGCACGAGTTCCAAACAGGCAAACAGTCCATAAGAACCTATCTGATGGACCTTGAGTATATCCACAAGAGAACATCTGAGCACAAATGTCCCCAGAGTACCAATCAGAACACCAAACAGTGCAAAGCTATAAACACCAAATCCACAAACGTACCAGCTGCAACTTTGACTACAACTCAACTGCAACAGCCAGGAAACAAAATTACAACTAAGCGCCGTGTGACAAAGATCCTACACCGAGTAATCCATGATAGTTCTATGATCTGTGAATCAGAGCTCCTTGTTCTCCAAAAGCTGAGGTATTATCAAAACATCCAGCAAAGAGCAGAAGAACGTTTTCTGTAATTCCGTAAGCAAAGGGGTCTCCCAGTAAGAGCCATCTCAAGCTGAAATGCACGGCCTAACCCACTAGGCCACTACCAACTAGTACAAGCTTATAGCAAAGAACACTCTGTAGATCCTAGACCACGGTCCAAGTCAGTTCAATGAGGTAGGCCCACACTTTAGGAACATATAGCTCAACTGTTAGAACATCAGAGCTACGCCTGATCAATCTCTGATCCTGATCCTATTGGACCTCAAAGGGCAGTATCTACAACGAGCAAGTATCAGCAAACGTAGTGCTTGCTGCTCCAATCACCTGCGTGTAGATGCAGGGCGAGGGATACGCCTCCACGTAGCGCGACACGGCGTGAAGCGTGATGTCGAGGAAGTCCACCGCGTAGCCCTTGCCCTTCTCCGCCTCGCTAAGCCAAATCACCCTCCTGGTTGAACCAGCCAACAGTTAACGAAACGATAGGCATCCGAAGAACTGTTGCAGCCATAATCTGAGAGCTCATACCTGGTGGTGACGAACAGAGTCCCCGGGGACTCCGGCGAACGGGGGCCAAGGGCGACAGCGACGGCGCGGTCCATGCGGACCAGCTCCTCGCCGGAGGCGGCGTCGAGCCGGGGCGTGCCGTCGTCGGCAATGTCACTGAAGAGCTGCAGTCCTGGAGCCATGCGTGGAAGCGGCGGGGAGGACGAGGAGCTAGGGTTTCGGGCCTCGAAGGCTTCGGGGTGTGCGAGATTTGGGGATTCTTTCGGAAGGGTTTAGCGGTGGTAGAGGCCCGTGCCTGTGCCCGTGCGTACGGCGCTATGTGTTGGGAAACGTATTGCGCCGAGAAGTCGACCAACGGCCGTTTAGTTCCTCCCTGAAGTTTACTTCGGTCCCGTTAAATATTTACTTATTTAGACACATATAAAATATTAAATATAGACTTAAAAATAATTAATTACACAGTTTATGACTAATTTGTGAGACGAATTTTTTAAGCCTAATTAGTCTATAATTTGATAATATAGTGCTACAGTACACATGCACTAATGCCAGATTAATTAGGCTTAATAAATTTGTCTCGCGGATTACCGACAGATTCTGTAATTATTTTTTTATTAATATTAAAACACCTCGTAGGACATCCATATATAACATCCGATGTGACATCCAAAATTTTACCCTCCTATTTAAACAAGGCCTTAAGTAAGAAGAAGAAGGAACCGGAACGGTACAAGTAGTAGCTCCGGTAGGGTTTGGCTCCGCTTTTGACGTCTGCTTGCAAAAAGTCTTGCTAACCGTTTTTTTAAGTCGGAACTGTTTTTTAAGAGAAGCAGCCGCACAAATACGCCTCTTTCTCATAAATCTAATATATATTTTTTTTTACAAAACTGTATTTTTTACGATAAAAAGGGAATTATATTAGATAATAAGTGGGTAAATCAACAGGTTACAAGCACTATGGATTATACAAATATTCAAAAACTGTTTTTCATCTAAATTATACTCACGCTGTGAATATCTCCAGATCTCAAAACCAAACATGTATGACGCTTTGCAGTATGGATGACCGCACATGCAAACAATCGGTAAAAGGCATAAGAACAGCACAACGAGCGATGGCCAACATTCATATAGGCGGAGTTGAGAAACTTATTCTTTATGGTGTCTTCCTTCTTTTTCTTTCTATCACAGAAGAATAAGGAAGACCAATTTAAAACTTATTCTCAATCTGAAACTTATTCTTCATGGTCCTTCATCGTGGCTAGATCTAACCACGATAAAACGGAGAAGAGACCGGAGAAAATTATTCTATGGCGGCGACACCATCTTCGCCTTGAAATCGTCGTCCAGAAATAAAAGTCTCCATGTCATACGGGTGAGGATGCTGACGTCATAGTTGTCGCCCTCATCTTCAACAGAGCCGCCATGGAGAAACAATTCCACCCTGCCCTCTCGCCGTCACCAGAGAGGAGGAGAAAGAGATAAATCCCAAAAACTAAGAAACTTGATATGGAGAGACCTTACCCCTAAAGACTCGATTTATTGAAAAAAAAACTTACTAAAAACGATGGATCCCCACTCCCTCGGACCTCCGGCGATATGCCAGAGGAGAGGGAGGGGGACCAGCGGTGGTGGAGACGGAGGACGGTGGCGGCGGCGAGTCGAGACGCGAGACCCGACGGTTTGCGGCCTCCGCTTTTTTTACAAACTGTAGTTGAAACTGTTTTTGCCAAACATTTTTCGGCATGCTCCACATTTGGAGCCAGGGCCTACCAAACGGCACTTAAAAAATCTTCTGGTAAGAAGCCTGAAGGAGCCAAAGCTACCGTTGAAGCAGTAACCGAAGCTAGAGCCGAAAAATTGTGTCTTCTTGCGATTCATCCTCACGAACTTGACACAGAGTATTAGGCCTTATTTAGCGCTCCAACACGAGCTCCGGCTCCGCCTCTGCCTCCGTCACCGGAGTTGGCGGAGCAGCACCAAATGTACACATGAGGAGACATTTTCGTCGATGATGTGAGAAGCTGGAACCATTTTCGTCGTATAGAGGTGAAGCCACAAAATGGGGGCTCTGTCGAGAGGCGCTGACTCCGGTGCCGTAGCACACGCGAGCAGAGCCTTCCCAAATACGGGCTTACAAAACTACAACTAGACCCGTTTTTCAAGCATTTTTCGAAACGACTTCAGCTCCACCAGACAAACTGCTCCACGAGAGGATCCAGAGCCCCTCTAAACTAGCCCTACTACTACCATGTATTTCGCAATTCAAAATACTTCTATACTATTTCCAATTATGTTAGTATAATTTCACAAAAAAATGTCGTACTGTCTTTTGGATCTATATAAACCTCTTATAACTATGTACATTTTTGTCATGAAATATGGTCTTGGACCTCCTTTGGACCATACTATAGTACTAGGATTCATGGAGGAATTTTTTGTAAGATTGTAACCTATAGGATTTTTTTTTTCTATGCGGCCCTTTCAAACAAAGAATTCACATTTTCAAATCCTACCAAATTCCTATGGAAAGGCTCGATCAATAGAAATTTTGTAGAAAATCTGGCATATGGTCTAACCTCTTGGAAACTTTTCTCTGTGTGTATCTCTCTCTATTTCTCTAATTCATGTGTTTTTGCGTTATATCCAGATGTTTCATGAGAAACTTTTCTGCATTTTAAATTCTTGTAGAATTATAAGTGACATGTAACTCTAGCCCTATATTTTTCCTCTTTGCATGCTTTAGATGTCCTTGAAAGAGGGAACAAACATAAATCGAGAAAACACGTGAACATATAATAGATACATTACCACGTAAATCAAAGCATTGTTTTGTTGCCACTCTGGCAGACAAGGGATGCCAAAGGCGCAAAGATTTTCTTTTTTTTTTCCACGAACAATGGAGCAAAAACTTGATAGAAAGAGATGGAAAGATTTCGCTTCCCTGAAAACACCATATACGGTCTGTTCGCTTGGTCGTAAACGATCATAAATTTCCAACCAAAACAGTATTTTTCTCTCACACTAAACCAGTCAGCAGCCGAACAGGCTGATAGTGTGTGACTCTTCCTGTTCTTGTGCTAGGACAGCCCCCCCGTCGATCAATTATTTCTGACCAGATCAGCTATGAACTATTTTGGAGCATGTGCGCCTAAAAAATTTCTCAGTTTTCTCCATTTTGTGACGGGACAAAACCAAATAGACCGTACATTCGTACATACCCACAGCAGTCACCGAGAATCCGCAATGCATACCGTTGGGTTCGATGCACCGTCACGAGCAAGACCGGCGCCCCTGTGCACGGCGAGGCATCTACAGTATCAGCGTACACCAAGTCACGAACCCATGAAAAAAGTGTGAGATACCCACGGTCCCAGCCTCCCAGGAAACTGTTGTTGCCTTCCCGGCCGTGAGCGAGAGGCCGCGACGACGCGCAACGTTACAACACGGACGCTGTACTGTTGTTGCCTTCCCGGCCGTGACCACAGCAGTGACACTAACCGCGCTGACGCCCCGCGAGCTCAATGCCCCGCCCCACCTCACCCCGTGGCCCGTGCACCCGACGAGAGAACAGAACCCATGTCCGGATGCACACGCCCGTGCGCGCGACACCGACACGGCGACACCCAGCAGCAGCTAGGCCAGCTGCAGACCCAGCACAGCGAAGCGAGTCCACAGGCGCCGGTCGCGTCCGTGGCAGCACACCGCGGTCGCCTCTGCCGTGCCCGAGGGTTCTCCGCTCTTCCCCACGGTCGTCGTCCACTGCGACAGGACGTCCAACCGTCCGGTTAGGCCTTGTTTTAAAGTTTGGGTGTTACGTCGCCTATTATATTGGGTGCACAGAATCCGTTAGTAACATATGAGATAAATTTATTAAACCTAATTAATCTATTATTAGTATATGTGTTAGTGTAACATTACGTTATCAAATAATGGACTAATTAAACTTAAAAGATTTATCTCATAAATTAGTCATAAATTATATAATTAATTATTGTTTAGTCTATATTTAAAATTTTATGTACGATGTCTAAATATTCGACGAATTATCTACGAAACTCAGGGGAGAAACTAAACAGATCGCTGGGCCGCTGGTCCGTCCGTCGTCCGTCACAGCACGTCGTCGTGCCCGTGCCCGGCAGACGGCAGTCAAAGCCTGGCGCCAGCTAACTACAGTACTGTACTACCCGCGCAGTGGCAGCGTGACGGGCACTCCCTGAGACCCTGACGCGGCCGGCGCGGACGACGAGGGAATGGCGATGGCAGGCGGCCTCGGGGGTTGCCAACTGACCAGCGTGCGTCCGGGCGTCTGTCTCGCGTGCACGGTGTGGCAGGTCCTGTTTAGATTTAAAAAAAAATCAACTTAAAGTGTCACATCGAATCTTACTGCAAATGCATAGAGTAGACGAAAAATAAAACTAATTGTATAATTAGATGAGAAATCGCGAGATAAAACTTTCGAACCTAATTAGTTTATAATTAGATACTAATTACCAAATATAAACGAAAATGCCATAATAGCTAAACCCAAAAAATTTTGGCAACTAAACGCGTCGGTCTCTCTAGTCTACGCATGCGCTGAATGGTTTTTTTCCCCTTTTTATTTTAATGTACTTATTTTAAATCAATACTAATAATCTAAAAATATTTATTTTTAGATCTATAGGGCCCCTAGTCTGAGTAGTTTTTAGTCATGTAGAGATATTTTTAATTGGTGAATCTCATTGAAAAATGTGATCTCTAATTCTATAATTACATATTTTTTGAGACAAAATTTGAACATTAAAATTACATATATATATTTTTTAAGACGGAGGAGTAACTTGTTTGATCGCACCAATGACCAAATCATGCTGTCACGTCATATGCACTAATGTTAACATCAATGATCTAATGAGTAGGAGCATTTTTATGTCCTGCTCTTTAGCGTGACTAAGGCCTCGTTTAGATTGCAAATTTTTGCAATCTGGACACTGTAGCACGTTTCGTTTGTATTTAACAAACTTTGTCCGATCATGGATTAACTAGGCTCAAAAGATTCGTCTCGTGATTTACAACCAAACTGTGCAATTAGTTATTTTTTTACCTATATTTAATGCTCCATGTATGTGTCTAAAAATTGATGTGATGGAAAGAGAGTGAAAAAACTTAGAATTTGGAGGTGATCTAAACAAGGCCTAAGTGGTTTTTGTCTCGACACCTTGGTTGGCACCACAGCAAGGAGCCCTAGACCATGCTACACCTTTTTACTACAATCAATGAAATGACACTGACCAATAGATAGGAGTCTGCTCTACGAACATAAGATGCTCGACCGCTAATTATCGCTCATATCATGGATATGTTAATCACCAAAACAAAAACAAGGGATGTATGGTTACCTAAAGAAACACGAAAAGATATCTTAACTAGGTTGTTAGAAACAAGCAAGGACACATTGGGTTCCTCAAACCCTTCAATCACTCATCCCTCCGTAGATGGAACACGAGGTGGTGGAAAAAGGGATAAACCTAACAAAGATTTATGTTAAGTGCTTGTTTAGTTCCCAAAAAGTGCTACAATAGTCATCACATCGAATCTTGCGATACGTGCATGGAGCATTAAATGTAGACGAAAAAAAACTAATGCACAGTTTGGTTGGAAATTGCGCGACGAACGTTTTGAGCCTAATTAGTCCATGATTGAACACTAATTGACAAATAAAAACGAAAGTGCTACAATAGCCAAATTCGCGAACTAAACACGCACTAAGGTGAAGGAGATAGAAGAAAATAGAGAAAATAAATGATATGTAAGTTTACACAAAGCTGATGCACGTGCTCTAAGATAGTTTGTGAGAGTGGAAAAAGGGATAAGCCGACAAATATAAACAAAGATTTATGTTAAGGCGAGGGAGAGAAGAGAAGAAGAGAGAGAAAAGAAGTGATATGTAAGATTATACACAGCTGATGCATGTGCTCTAAGATAGTTTGTGAGAGAAGAAAGTGACCGTGTATTATTGATAGTGTGTGTCTTTGTAACCAACTATTCAGATGAGTGAGCTAAGATAAGCTGTAAATGTCCTTCCAAGTAGCATTGAGTTATATTATTAGACATGCTTTGGCTAAGGTTGGTAGTGATTATCGTGATAAAGGAATATGCCTCGTCCGAAGGAACCTCGTTTTCAATGTACTTGTCTAGCCTTTTAAAAAATAACTTCTCTTATTATTATTTGATTTGATCCACAAAACTCAACATATTTGTTGCAAGAAATGTAAACAATTCATTTTAGTGAACAGCACAAGGCCAAGTACCATACATTTTTGAAGCATCTAATTCTAAAGTAGGTCATCTGCTATTGTTGCGTTACAATCTCTCTGTGTTGGGGGTGTTTTTTTTTTTTTTTGATCATAGGGGGGGATTTTACTGTATTGATGAACGGGCGATGACCATTACCCTATAGGTGCCTAGATGGTGCAATTCTGATGGCAGTTCGAACTGGCGGACTGGCAACCAACGGTGGATCAGTAATTCAGTATGGTCCTAGGCTCCTAGCCCGTGAGTCCGTGGCTCCGTGAGCAGTGATGAACTGGTGACCTCCGATGCCCCATGGCCTGGTACAGTGGAGCCTTATTTTCAATACTCAAAAGTCAGAACTTCAGGCATACCCCATGCTCATTGATACTGTATGACGCTGTCTCTCGTCACTGCATAACTCAGCTACCAGTGGACGCCAAAAAACATGTCCAATGTTCAGCTAGTCACACAATGACGCTCTTCAACGGGCGTCGCTGACCCCAAATTTTGCTAATAATTGTTTACAGTTTGACAGATGAACCCTCAGTTACACATGAATACTAACTATCTGATATTCTGATCAAGTTCAGGACCAGGACAACTGATGGCAAGTGTTAGGACCAAAGCAGTGTTTCCCGTCAGGGGCCGGTCCCCAATGGACGAAACAAAAACTGGAGATGCCTATGAAACTCTTCACCAAGATGCCTTCAGCAAGTCCGACCCTTGTTTTTCGTCGGTCTGTGTACACCAAGTGCAGTAAGGATCAGCAGAATGCTTTTGCTACCCCAAGAACAAGCTGAGCAAATGGCACCTGTCAAAGACTCAGGTGCATCTCAATCAATAAAGCGTTCGAATTAACTTTTAAACGGACGACAAAGAGAGATTAGAGAATAAGAAACAGCGGTAGTTACCCCGCTGAAATATTGTTAATGCCCACCGGGGAATGACACAAAACAGAAAGACGGGTCTGTGCAAGATACCTTGCATCAATCCCAGCTAGTTCTGTTACGTCTAAATTCCTTCTTCTGTGAAATCACCTTCTTATTCTGAAGTCTCTTCCTTTCAGCGGCTGCAGCACTGTAATTACCAACGGAACAATAAAATTACCACTGTGATTTGCCCAAAAAATGGAACGTTTAATCTTTGCAGTCAAGAAACATCCTATATCAAATTTTGAGTACGAGTGAAATAGTAAAGATTTAGCCATTACAACTACAGACGGTTTCTATGATCTCCTGAAGAAACAACCCAAACGTTCTGAACAATAAATTACTAGCAACTGCAGTGCCATTCTTAAGCAACTGCAGTGCCATTCTTAACTGTAACTACTAGTAGTGATATGATACACTTAAAACAAAAACACTAATCTACACAATTTATGCATTTGACATTGGAAAGTGCAATATTGAACTCTGGAGAGAGTTAATAGACTTTAAGTATGATACTAACAATAAGAACATTTTTCAATCGAGAACTAGTGGCGCCTCTAATTTTTTTAAAGGGTTCATGCGGGCTGCTCAAGCGACCAGAATGGGCTTTAGGTGGAAGATTGGTGATGGAAAGAAAATTCGCTTTTGGGAAGATAACTGGCTGGGTACCTCAAGCATAGCTATTCAGTATTATAGACTGTACAGGTTGGTCAATGAGCATAATATCACTGTTTGTGATGCTTGGGATGGTTTAAATCTTAAATGCACCTTTAGGAGGACTTTTGATGGTGTTTTGGAACAGCAGTGGTTAGAGATCTTGAATTTGGCTTCTACTATAGTTTTCAGTCAGGAGGAAGATGCTATGATTTGGCAGTATAATTCAAATGGCATCTACTCAACACAGTCCCTTTATAAAATTATTAACTTTAGAGGAGTCCAGCCTGTGTTTGTGTCCGCTGTGTGGGATATCAAAGTCCCTCCTAGAGTTCACTTTTTCTTGTGGTTGCTATCCAAAAACAAGGTTCTTACCAGAGACAACCTGAGTAAGAGAAGAAAGTTAGATGATGTCTCGTGTCTTTTCTGTTGTGAATTGGAATCTGTTTTGCATTTGTTTTTTGAGTGTGCCGTTGCTGCACAGCTCTGGTGTGTGCTCTCTGATATTTTTCAAGTAAATTTAGGGGGTTCCTTTGAGTCTATTGGATAATTTTGGCTTAGCAATAGAAGGCATGTGGTGTTGAACTTAGTCACCTCTGCTGCTCTTTGGAGCTTATGGAAGCTAAGAGATGACCTTTATTCTCAGAATGTAGGCTGGAAAGGGATGGATATCCTGCTGAACAAGATTGCTTTTATGGCACAGAATTGGCTAATTTGTGCCCGGAGAACAAAAGGGATGCTCTGTCAAGAATTGTTCTGGAGATCAAGAGGAAAGCTTCTATAACTCTGTGGCTTCCTCCCTGAAGAACATGGTGGGTCTGAACGTGTCTCTGGAGAAGTTGCAAGTGATGGGACAGGATGCAGAGTTATCTCAAGATGAAGCCGGATCTGGTTCCTCCTCCGGATGCAATCCAAGACTGGGGCGCCTGCAGGCTGGTTTGAGTTTCTGTCTGTCAGTCTTGTATGGGTGTGGTGCAGCGTCTGTAAGTCGTTCTGTTGGTTAGCCTGTGGTGCAGCCGACGGGTGAATTGTCCAGAACTGTGGGAGATTTTGCTGTTTTCAGTTTTTAGGGTCAATCAGTAGGTTGAGGTGCATCAGGTCTATCTGGAGTGTGAGGATTTGGTGGATGATACTTTCAGAGCTGTAAGGATTTTGCTGTCTTTTAATGAAAGTTAAAAGATGGGGGGCATCAGCCATTGAACTCTAAAAAAAAGTGCAATATTGAAGCATCTCAAAGTAAGTCCATGAAATATCTGAAAGATATGATCGTCAATAATGCAGAACTACCAGGAACTTTAGAGTATGAGAAGTTTAAGAAAATCATATACGGTGTTCCTTTAATTCAATTCTGGAGAAATTATTGAGCACTTTGGTGCAGTCTATCTCATATAAGAACTACTAATTGACACATGACTTAGGAGGAAGCAACTGGTGAAAGAAACAGCTTACATTTTTTCAATCCTTTTCTTTTGGTCTTCTGTTGGGGGTGGAGGAACATATGATGCAGCATCAATGATTGCCTGTTCAAGATAGATTTGTGGAGTAAGGCAAGTGATCTAGCCCTAGAAAAAAAATGAAATGGAAGAAGCATACCTGTATTTTCTGCAATGCATCTTCAATGTTGCCCCTAAGATGACAAAATCGTATCAATTGCAATAAAAAATGACTAAAAGGATAATAGAACTATAATTACTTCTGTGTTCTAGTTTTTGTAGAAGATATAACAAGCTCTCCATCTTTATTTATCCTGTTCTTCTCCTGTACATAAAGAGAACTCAAAATATAAACAATCTGTTCACAGGATTTAGAAAAGAGATATGAAAGGAATTAATAAAATGCATATAAGACTAGATGATTATAAAAGAGTGTAAGGAAACAGTAGTTACATAAGGAGGTTTCTTTTACCGCTTGTAATATTCGTTCCTTGATTCTCTCCCCAAGCCAGAGAGCTTGCTTAACATTGAATCGCATGTCAACCTTTGTGTTAACTGTAAGATGGTAGTGGGACTTTAGAACAAAGAGGCAAAAATTAAGCTGTGACTTATTTAAGTAATTGACTGATTATTACTCAGATATCTCTGAGTTTGTTAGAGGAAACCATGCATCAATTAGGAAATTTACTAGTATTAGGAACCTTATGCTTAGGAATATAAATTGGATATGATCTGTTGGCTGGCTGGTGCCTAAATACTATACACTATATAGGCAGGACATGCCTGCAAGGGAGATCGAACAATCAAGAAGCAACATAGCAATGAGCTTTGCCTACCCAAACTAGGTTATGATAAAAAAAACTCTTCTCAACAGGAGAAGCCATCGCCAGAGGGTGGTCAGCCCTTATTTTGCCATATTCATCAGCCAAAAGAGTTTAAGCACATCGAAGTATGGCCAACAACAATTATCTAATGAATGTTCTTTAAAAAAACAAGTATCTAATATTCTAATCTAATAAATAAGAATGAAAATTAGAAAAAGAGAAAAATACATGCTATTGAGTGATTGAGATCTGAATGAAGCATGCCACTCATTAAATTCTGAATGCAGAAACAGGAGGAAGAGAATACAAATGTAAATAAATGTCAATACGATGATTAAACACATGAGAAACTGGCACCAATGGTCTATATGCAATGAAAAAAAAAGAGAATGTGGAAAAGATGAAACCTTTATTAACATTCTGACCACCAGGACCACCACTTCTTGCAAAATTAACAGTAACATGATCTGCAGATAAAATGGAGTTAGAACAAATTTTGGCAATTCAAGCACTAATTAGACATGGTCATCAAATTTCAAAAATCATTTCATAACACTGAAAATATTTCATGTTGGACCCATATAATTATCGAGACAGGAAACCACCATAAGTTCTAATTACATGGATATTATAGTCTTCCAGTCCCATCTACAGTTCTACAGATATTGCAGTTGATGGCATACCAAATCCACTCAGGTTCATAGAAAGAGCTCTCAATCGTCTTCTGTTGCACAGGTAACATCTTCATCTTCAACAATATGTGACAAGAAAATGCATTCTCAATTGCAACTAACCCAGAACATCGCAGAAGATGTTGTGTTTATACTGTCTTATGAACACAAAATACAGTTCGAGACATTGATTTACAAGCCAAAACTCATTATCACCTCAACCATCCCACACTTTCCATGTTTTCTCTTGTACTCTATCCTTTTTTGGAAGTGAGTAAAGACCCCATTTCCATTACTGTACTAACAGAAATACAAGCGGTCTGATAACCAGAAAAAGAAGGGAGAAAACAGCGCCGGGCAGATGTACTAGGACTAACCTACTTGATTCAAGCAACTAGCCTAGCACTATAACCCATGCAAACACAGTTTAAAGGGCACAACATCCAGAACAAAAGCAGCTACAAGCTCCCTGGACAGTTCAACACCATTGAACAGAATATGTAAACACCATGGCAAAAGGCCAGTTTCATGAAGTAACTTGTACCCTCATCTGCTTTTGTAAGGTTCATTAACTTGCATTCTACAGAACCGGCAGTTTCTAATCAAAGAACGACACACTGATAAAAGATCATACCAATCATGTTCACAGCTTGTTTGTAAAGTGAAATGAACTTAGCATGGAATTAATGAATTAGTAGCAGATACATTTAAATCACACAGACAACTCCCTGGGGGTAACCATTTCGGTCAAATGAACTTACCACATACGCCCACAAGTTATTATGCAAATAGGATTTCTACAGGCTTGAGCCCTGAGGAGACCCAGTGCAAAGCTCCTATAACAGTTGCATACAGTGCCCCTTGTGATCATAATAAGTATTAACGCCGGATTATCGACTATGAACTGTGGTACATAAGCTGCAGACTACACCAGGTTTGATGCTAGGGCGTGACATTGACATTCTGAAATCAATAAGGGTTCTGGGACCGATTGGAAGGCAGAATGAGGATTGAGGCCAGCTGTAGTTAATTACCCAGGGTGATCTTGGGGGCAGGGTCGGAGCCCGCCGACGCGGCGCGCTCCTCGGCGTCCCGTAGCACCTGCTGCGTCAGAGCCAGCCGAGCCGACACCTTCTTGCCCCCGTCTTCGCCGGCCCCAGCCGCCGAGCACCGAAGGCGTACGAGCCCGGTCCGGCCAACGGCCAGGTTCAGGCCCAGGCTCGGGACAGGGCATGGAGGAGCCTGGAACAGGAGGGAGGAAACGTGGCGGAAACCGAACCGCAGGAGGCTGCCGCCCCGCATGGCGGTCGCCATTAGTCAGCGTGTGGAGGAAGGCGGAGCGGCGGAACCAGAGAGCTCGGCCGCACGGCGAACGGGTGAAGGCGAAGCGAAAGGAGGCAGCAACAGCAACCAATTGCTTGGGCTTTTCTATAGTTTCGTTTGTTTTGCTGCCTGGGCTGACTTGAGATCTAGCCCATCTGGAGGGCTTCTGCTAATTGGGCCGAACTTACTTTCTTTTTTTAAAAAAAACTTTGTTGGCTCTATGGCCTTTCATTACCGATCACCTGACTCAGCCAAATCGTGCGTCACTTTGACACTTACACGGTGTAGGAGGGGGGCCAGTCCATATGTGTGACTGTCTCGGGTCCCAACTTAAACTCAACTTCGCAATCTCGTGCGCAGACGAGTTAATACATCATGGAATAAGAGTTACATTTGGGCTTACAAAATGATCAGCAATCTACGAATGTCCCTAAAGACCCATACCGATGGGCGCTCGGTCTAGGGAGTCCAACGTGATCGCTTCCTTCAAGATGCTTGGGTCCACCTCCACCTGAACACGAGATATGCCATACATTTCCGCCGTCTTCAGGGCTTTTCAAACAACTCACAACTTCTGCCATCAGTGCATCTAGAACAACCCCAGCATTCCCCGCTCCGACCACCACATGATCACCGGCATGGTCTCTAAGGCCTTGTTTAGTTCCACCCCAAAATCCAAAAAGTTGCTACAGTACCTATCACATCGAATGTTTGTGGTCCGTGCATGGAGCATTAAATGTAGACGAAAAGAAAAACTAATTGCACAGTTTGGTGGGAAGTTGCGAGACGAACGTTTTAAGCCTAATTAGTCAATGTTTGGATACTATTTGCCAAATAAAAACGAAGGTGCTACAGTAGCCCCAAAATCCAAATTTCGCGAACTAAACAAGGGCTAAAGATAAAACCCCAAGCACCATTCCCAGTCGCTTTCACATAAGCACCATCAGTGTTGATCTTCAGAATACCTAGGGGAGGCCTCGACCATTTCGGCTTCGGCATGACAGCAGGCTTCTGTGTAGTTCCTTGTTTCTTTAGCAAGCCAGCCACCTTAAGAGTAGCTTGATCCACTCTGTTCGCTTGTTGGTTTCAGCCAATCCAAACCAACCAGCCAACAGTATTTTCCTCTCACAATAAACCAGCACCAGCCAGCCCAAACCAGCCCAGAAACCAACCATCCGTGCTCAGAGGTGGTTCACCGGCATTCAACTTGTTCCTTGCATCCCACAGTTTCCACAGCAGCATGCTGACTCGCATTGACTAAAAAGCACTGATGACTTGTCTTTGTTGATCATCTGACCTGAACACTCCTGATACACTTGGCCCTTGTTTAGTTCCTGAAAAGTTTTCCCAAAAAGTGCTACAGTACCTGTCACATCGAATCTTGCGGTACGTGCATGGAGCATTAAATGTAGACGAAAATAAAAACTAATTGCACAGTTTGGTTGGAAATTGCGAGACGAACGTTTTGAGCCTAATTAGTCCATAATTGAACACTAATTACCAAATAAAAACGAAATTACTACAGTAGCCAAATTTCGCACTTTTCGCGAACTAAACGCGCGCTTGGAGCACATGTGCAGATAAGTGGCATTCTCTCTATTTGCTTTTAAGAGAAGTGAAGCATCATTTGCAAACAGCAAGTGAGCGCGCGTTTAGTTCGCGAAAAGTGCGAAATTTGGTTACTGTAGTAATTTCGTTTTTATTTGGCAATTAATGTTCAATCATGGACTAATTAGGCTCAAAACGTTCGTCTCGCAATTTTCAACAAAACTGTGCAATTAGCTTTTATTTTCGTCTACATTTAATGCTCCATGCATGTACGGCAAGATTCGATGTGACGGGTACTGTAGCATTTTTTGGAAAAACTTTTCGCAAACTTAACAAGGGCTGAGTAATGATGTGTGCATTAGCACATATAGTAATTCCCTGCAGCCTGCCTTCCACCTCCGCTATATTGAACATAGATGAGAATCCCTCAGCGCATAATAGGAACTTTCTGATGGTGATTTACCACCTCTCTAGACCATTTTTCCCATAAAACACAAATCACTAGCTCATGACAAGAAAATCCAATAATTAATAGCTAAACTCATAGGTTTTATTATATGTTTTTTCAAAAAAAAAAATCATTCCCGTCTCTTCATAAGTTATGTACACAATATTTTCTTATATGTCAAATTTCTTCTGTAAAACCAATTATTAAGAAGATAAGAAATTGGCAAGCGTGATGGCTAAAGAAAAATGCACAACCAAAAGGCCAAAGACACGTGCCTGACGGTTATGCAGCGTGTTCACTTGGTCGTATTTGACTTATAAGCCATGACTTATCAGTCAACGAACAATATTTTTCTCTCACACCAAACCAGTCAACAGTACTTTCAGTTATGGCTTATAAGTCAAACCAGCCCAAATAAACAGTACGATGATAGCTGGAGGGTCCAATCAACCTATTCCATTGGGATCTGTGATGGGAAAGTTTCAAGCTTCCAAGGTTGGTCATCTCAGGGCAGTCCCAATGGCGCATTGATGATGGTTTCTATTCTCATTAAATGACTTGCCACGTAGGCAAAATGCTGACATGGTAACGTAATTAATAAAGAAAGAGAGCAAAAATCATAGAAATGGTTTCTTCATGAAGAAATCAGGTCTACTCTTGACCCAATGCACCAAAAAACCATGAAATCGCCATTGGGGAGAAACCACCAGTTTCTAGGGAGCTCGTGTCGCACTCCTATTGGAGGAAGAAGATAGAGTTGGAAGAGAGAAAGAGAAAATAGTTATTACTCATAGAAACCATGGGTTGGAAAGCAGTACTTTTTTGATGCGGTATCATATGTTATAGAAACTACTAGTTTCTTTCATTAGGACTGCCCTCGTGCCGCAACGCGGCAACGTCGCACTCGTGCAAATGCAGCTTCGGCCAAACAAAAGAATCTGATGTGTGGTGGGACTCAAACTTACATATAAATCAAAATTAACATAAACTGTTCGTGATTAAGGGGATTGCTATAATCCAGGCGCCTGAAATTTGGTTTTTTTTTTCAGGCGACCATCTCAGCGATTGGATCAAGATCCAACACCCCAGCTGATGTAGCCCCCTGTTCATCTTCTTCATGGACCGTCTTGCCGGAGGGGACCGAGGAGGAGGAGGAGCCGCCGCTAGAACACGTGGGAGCAGGGCACGGGGCGCGACGCCCGAGCGGGCGCGTCGGGGAGGAGACACCGCCGCTGCTGGAGTGAAGGGAAAGAGGAGGCGCGGAGAGCGTCGCCTGAGCGTCCGCCCAGATCTCAGGCGTTTGAGATACAGGAGATGTGCGTGATTAATGACCCTGTTCGTTTGAGCTACTTTTCAGGCATATAATAGTATTTTTCTCTCACACCATTTTAGCATAAGCATCAGCATAAGTCAAATTTCAGCATAAGCGAACAGGACCAATAATCCAACCCCATATTCACACAAGCAGCAGTAAACGGCTAAACGCAGATCATCGTGTTTTTAACGAACACAAGTAAAATCCCCGTGTTCTTTCTACCTGTGCAGCAACCCTACCCTACTGCTCTTACAGCTACCAACCACGTCTGTAGCACTCCCATTCATGTCACTACAGCTACTCCCCAACCCCACGCTGCCGTTGGCGCTGCTCCCGCCATCTCTGTGGCCGCCGGTGCGGCCGTTACTGCTGCTGTAGAAGCACACGACCCTGCACTTCACCACGCCCGCGCCGGCCAGGTAGACGTGGAACCCTGGCGCCACCATCATCTTCACGCTGGCCGGTTCCAGCCTCCCCGCCCGGCTGGTCGCGGCGTCCTCCATGAACCGCGGGTCGAAGCGCGCGCCTCGCTCCGCGCGCACAACGGGGAGCGGCGGGTGGACGGACCGCGCCAGGAGGCGGACGCCCCACACGCCCTTGGCGGCAAGGAAGAAGGCCTGCAGCAGCGGCTCGGGCCACGCCCGCGCGCGCGCCCACCCGAGCGAGGACACCACCTCGCTCATCTTGGCGTCGCAGAAGCGGCTGAGCCCGTCGCTGTAGTGCTTGGTGCCGTGGAGCAGGACCTCCTCCCACGTGAGCACCGCGATGGCGTGGTACGCCGCGAGGTTGGCCTGGCACCGGCCCGCCGGGTCCGGGGTGTGGACGTCGGCGTCGGTGTCGAGCTCGAAGTCGGCGTGGAAAGCGCGGTTGAGGAAGCTCTGGAGGCTCGGGCCGGGGCTGGAGGGGCTGCGAAGGTGGGTGGACAGCGCGCTCGCGAGGTTCCGCACGGCGGCGCGCGCGGTGGAGACGGCGTGGAGGAAGGAGTCGACGGGGAAGGCGGCGGCGGCCGCGGGGGTCGGGAGCACGCGCGACTCGAGGCGCGCGAGCTTGAGCTCCAGCTCGGCAAGGGAGTGCTTCAGGCGCGTGGTCTCCTCCAGCGCCTCGTCCCGCGTGCGCGTGGCCGCGGCGAGCCGGCGGGAGAGGTCGGCCGCGGCGAGGCGCCACTGCTCGACGTCCCCGGCGGGAGAGGCCGACGTGGCCGACGGCGACGAGCGCGGGGTGGAGCGGCGGGTGAGGGAGACGAACAGCGAGCGGATGACGGCGCCGGGCGACGCCGGCGCGAGGGCGCGCTGCTTGAAGCGGCAGTCGGAGCAGGACACCGCCGCGACGTACGCCGCCGGGTCGGCGGCCGCGTCGCCGCTGCCCTTGGCCCCGCGGGGTGTTTTCTTGCTGGCGCCGCCGTGGCCGTGGTGGAGCGGCGTCGGGACTTGCGCGTACTTCTTGTCGGCCTTCTCCGGCGCCGCCTTGGTGCCGCCTCGCTGCTGCTGCTGCTTCGGCTCCGAGGCCTGACGGCGCACCATTGTGCAGTGAACGACTCAGCTACTCAGGCAGGCACGGCAGAACCGTCGTAACAGAGGACGAGGAGAGGAGGGAGGCATACTTACAGCGGTGGGCAAGGGTGGAGAAGGAGACGAGACCATGGCCACCGCGGATGGAGCGCTACCTCCTGCGTGATACGTACAGCTCTGCGATGCTCCTCTTTTGATTGGGATCTGACTGACTTTAGGGGTTCTCACTTGTAGCTTGCTGTGTGAGGCCGGCGGTCGGTAGTGGAGCGGGCGCCCGTCCCGTCGTCCCCGTGTGCCTTGTGGCGGTGGCGAGGTCGCGATAGCGCTGTGGCCTGTGGGGCGCTCGCTGTGGTGGTGATGATGGTGTGCTCCCGCGTCCGCGTGGGACAGGTCGTTTTTTGGGGGTTGGCTTCTCGCTCACGGGGTCGGGATGAGGGGGATGGGCCGCGGCGCGGGACGCCGGGACTTGAACGCCGGTCAGGTCGGGTCGTTGGTGCGTGGTTAATGCCCTGCTCCCGTCTTCCCCTCCTCTCGTCCTCCCTGAATCTTTATTAGCATCTCAAAGTACTGTCTCAAAGTACTGTCTCCAAGTAGAGCCACAGTAATATGTTTTTTAGGAGTATTCTCTTGCCCTTTAATCCGGATCTCCGTAGCTCCTGCATTCTTGGAGAGCATCAGGCAGGGCCAAACGAAACTATAGAAAACTGTTGCTAGTACGTACATCCTACGTACGCTTCCTGTTCCGGTGCTCCCTCGTACCGTCCGTCGCAGCGTGTCACGCCAAAGCGTCTGTCGAGACACGAGTACTCGAAGCACATACGTGCTACGGTCACATACTTCTACTGCATTTACAGATCCTGTTCACGTCTATCATGCGAGTTACGGGGCTCGGTGAGTAACGAAACGAAGCGCAAGACAAGAAGAAGAGAAGCCAGCACTTGGCAGGAGGAGTCCGGGCCCGGAGCTCGATCTGGACCGGCATCGCCCGCCTGGCTTGAATGTATTCGGAGCCGAGTGTGGTGGGGTGGAGACACGATCCGTAGTCCGAGCGGCGAAGTGAATGCCACCTTTGGTCCTGTTGGATGCGGCTGAAAAATACGGTTCGTTAGTCTGTAAGAGAAAAATATTTTTAATCTGTTAATAGTACAACCCAACGTCCTCGCGATGGCGATGCCATGCCAGTCGCACTCGCACGACGCCGACCGCCCGGCTCTCCCCTGTCACTCGCAGCAGACTTGCAGCGCGCGGGGACGATGTCTGCGAATGGCTCGCGCAGGCTGATTGCAGGCTGATTCCACCCAAGCCAAAGCGCACAGTTCACAGTTCACACTTCAGGGCAGAGGCCAGAGGGCCAAGGGCCGCAGCGTTCGATCAGGGAGACACTCGACAAGGACGACAACCCACAGCGCCCTGGTCGGTTGGCTGAAAAAAAAAATTATCAATATTAATTTATCGAGAGAAAAATACTATTTCATAATTAAAAAATAGTGTACAATGCTGATCGCTGAGTAGGCAATTTCATAGTTGATGTATCAGATGAGAATCAACAGATGCATAGTACATCTCATGACGTAGCAGATGAAATTGATATATTTCATTATATTAAAAAACTAGTACATGATAGTAATGTCATTGTAGTGATGCTTAACCTTAGGTACGTTCCACTATACCAGCATGACCTGACGCCTTCTGCGAGTTCTGTACCTGTGACCGTGAGTTAAGTTAATGAACCAGCGGCCAGCGCCCCTTTTTCAGCGCACAAATAATATTTTTATCTCATAACAAATTAACTAACAGTACTTTCGATCATAACTTATCAGCCAAGCGAACAAGACAGTCATGTTCCAGTGGCTGCTACTAGTACTGTGACACCGTATGAATTGAAAGGTTCTTAATTTTCTTAAACTTGTACTATATGACATTTGCGAGTCCCGAACTGCTGGATCTGCGCCATGTTCGTTTGGGTTTGTTTAGTTTATAAGCCGTGTTTTTTTAGCCAACAAATAATATTTTTCTCTCACACCAAATCAACCAACAGTACTTTTAACCATGGCTTATCAGCCAAACAAGTCCAAACGAACATGACGCTGATATCTTCGCAATTATTGCGTGCATTTGACACTCTAGACGTCGTGGCACAAACACGAGTACAAGACACAGGTGAAATGATTCAAGTTCTTCGTAATGTTGAAGAAGATGCCATGGCATTGCCTTGTGCCTTGGTCCTCGGCTCCTCCCCAATCCCCACTGATGAATGCCGCGACCGCGAGCCATCTTGCGACTAAGCATATCTTGTTCACGTCCACGATGCAATAGAGAATTCTTCTGCTTTACCTAAAAGTAAATGGTTTATAATATTTTTTTTACTGTGAGAACTTACCAAAACACATAACCATGTTCCACATTTCAGGCTGCTAAGTACCAGAGCTAGACAGAGATGGGGAACGCTAAAGGGATTTTTTTAACACAAACCCTAAAGGGAAATGGAAACGGCGGCAGCGGAATAGGGTCATCGAAGAGAGGCTTGTGAAAATGGATGCAGAAGCTTGTGTTAGGCCTTCCGCAGCGTTGCACTCGAGTGATGCCAAGAGAAGAAAGAGAAGATTTTGGCTTCGCTCCTCACATTGCAAGCAGCGAAGCTAAATTTTGGCTTCGCTCCTCACATTGCAAGCAGCGAAGCTAACTCGAAGTGATGTCTGTAAAATGGGGAGCGGCACAAGTACGTTCACCGATGCCGAGCGATGCCCAATCAATAAAATAACAGGAGGAAATGGGATATTTATATATTTGCCACCCTTACGATTGGCTCCTACAGACTTGCCAGCTTTAGAACGACAATTATAGATTTGCCACCCAAATCACGATGGTGCTACATATTTGCCCGTTTTAATGTCGTGGCAGTACACCTCAGTTTGCCACGGTGGATTGGCTTAGGAAAAAGACCTCCCTATCCTCCACTCTATTTTTTCTCATCCCGGGCCTGTCGCCTCTCGAGTCGTCCCCTTCCCCCGTTCTCCACCCGCGACGGAAAGGGGAGCAGGTCCGCTCGCGGTAGCCCGGAATCCCGCGACAGGCAGAGGAGAAGCCCCGCGCAACCGGCGCCGAGCCCTTCGTCCGTCCCGAATCCTCCTCCTCTCCCGTTCGCCGGTCGCTCGCGCCCTCTCTTCCCCGTTCTTCTCCCACGCCCCTGCTCTCGGCTACAGCGGCTGGTACGGCGAGGTGGGCTGCAGGACGGTGGCCGAAAGTTGACCCCGATCTGCACTTCCACAACCCCGAACCCAAGCAGGTTTGACCACGCACTTCTGAAGGGTCGAGATGGCGGACTAGAGGGGGGGTGAATAGTCTTTTCTAAAATTAATCGCGTCGGCTAACCGAAACTAGTGCGGAATTATAACTATCGGTCTAGCCAAGACTACACCCCTCTATCTATGTTCTCTAGCACCTTGCAAAGATACTAAATATGCAACTAAGGTGCCGGGCTAGCTAGAGCTCTCCTAAACAATTCTAGGAGCAAGGTTACACAAACCTATGCCACTAGTACTTTAAGCAACAAGGGAGCTCCTACACATGCTAGTAAGCAAAAGCACAAAGCTAACTAAGCTCACTAGCAATGCTCAATAACAAGGCAACCAATGCCTAATTAGAGAGCGCAAATACTTAGCTACACAAACTAAGCAATGTGACTAACAAGGTTACTAAAACCAAATTAGCCACGCAAGGGAGCTACTTCTATGCTACACAAGCAAGAAGGTAATTAGCAAGCTACACAAGCTATCTAATTACAAGAGCAACTACACAAGCTTAATATGTATAAAAGTAATTGCAAGCTTGTGTAACGGGGATGCAAACCAACGGGAAGAACAAGGTTGACACGATGATTTTTCTCCCGAGGTTCACGTGTTTGCCAACACGCTAGTCCCCATTGTGTCGACCACTCACTTGGTGGTTCGGTGGCTAATTAGCATCACCCGCTAAGCCCGCACGTCGGACACCGCAAGAACCTACCCCTTGAGTGAGGGTAGCTCAATGACACGCTTTACTAGAGTTGCTCTTCGCGGCTTCCGCGGGGCGAGCACAATGCCCCTCACAAGCACTTCTCCGGAGCGCCGCACAAGCTTCTTACGCGCTTCGACGGAGACCACCACCAAGCCATCTAGGAGGTGGCAACCTCCAAGAGTAACAAGCACCACCGGCTTGCAACTCGATCACCTAGTGCCACTCGATGCAACCTCACGATGCAATCGCACTAGAATCGCTCACTCACACAATCGAATGATCACTATCAAGTATATGTGTGATGGAGGGCTTCCAAGCACTCACAAGCATGGACACTAAGTCCCTTGATGTGCTCAACACCAGCCATAGCCGAAGGCCATTTCTATTTATAGCCCCAAGGGCTAAACTAGCCGTTACCCCTTCACTGGGCAACGGTCGGGCCGACCGGATGCTCCGGTCATGTTGACCGGACGCTGGACCTCAGCGTCCGGTCGCCCGTAGACGACCACGTGTCTCGATTCCAACGGTCACTTGACCTGACCGGACGCAGCAGCTTTAACTGACCGGACGCTGAACCCCCAACGTCCGGTCGTTTCCAGTAAGGTACCGACCTCGACCGGACGCGTCCGGTCACACTTGATCGGACGCAGCCAGCATCTGGTCACACTCCAGCTTCTGCATCATCATACGTCAGCCTGACCGGACGCAGCCTGCCAGCGTCCGATGCATTCAGATCCAGCGTCCGGTCAGTTGACCGACGCCAGCATCTTCACGACCAACTCGTTTTCACTTCTAACTTCTTCACCCTTGCTCTAATGTGCTAATCACCAAGAACTTGCATCCGGCGCAATAGAAAATAGGCATTCCATTTTTCCGAAAGCGCCAAATCCCGCCTCACAAGCTCGGCGGGAGGGAGAGAGGGACCCAAACCCATCTCACCCCTGCAAACACCACCTCATTTGTAAATGTGCCAACACCACCAAATGTACACCACCATGAGTATGTGTGTTAGCATTTTCACAATAATTTCCCAAAGGATGTTAGCCACTCAACTTGCCACACCACTCGATCCTAGCGACGATGCAAAGTTAGATCACTTGAGTGGCACTAGATGACCGATATGCAAACAAGTTTGCCCCTCTTGATAGTACGGCCATCTATCCTAAACCCGGTCATAAACTTCTCTACACACCTATGACCGGTGAAATGAAATGCCCTAGGTTATACCTTTGTCTTGCGCATTCCATTCCATTTCCTTCAATGTTGATGCAACACATGCACCAACATGATCAACAATGATATGATCCACTTCATATCATCATGTGATCATATTGGTTCATCGATCTTGACTTTACTTGCTCTTCACCGTTGCCATCGTCCATCGACGCTAAGTCTTGCTCAAGCTTCACCGCCACGCGGTCCATCACTCCAAAGCCTTCGACTTGCCATTCACGCTTGCAACCGGTCCATCAAGCCAAGTCTTGTCTTGATCTTCTCCACCTTGATCACATGACTCAATATCATGTCTCATATGCATTTAAGCTCCTTCATCATCACATGTGTGAGCTTTGCAACATTTCCAAGCCATTTTCACCTTCATGGCATATGTTGCTCACACACATGTACCTGTGGACTAATCACCTGTATATCTCACATAAACACAATTAGTCCACCTAAGTTGTCACTCAATTACCAAAACCAAACAAGGACCTTTCAACTTCCCCCACCCTCTGCCCTCATTGGCCCTCTTATTTTGCCTTTGTTTATCGAGCTAGGGTTAGGGTTAAACGTTGATTTTTACTGCAATTTTGGTTTGTAGGTGGGTGATGTAGCAGGCGCTGGATCCTGATCTGTGACCATGGAACCTGATGGCTGCCCCCCTTAGTGAGTCTCTCTATTTTCACTGTAGGGCAGACAGTTGGACTGAGTTACATGGGGTACTTGGCTAACAATGCAATGTTTTTATGTTTACATTAATGCCAGGATCGAACCTGGCAATGCATTTAGGCTAGTTGTTAAAATCGTTAAGTACACTGCTGTGCTTGAATATGATGGGCTTGTTGAAATTGTTGACCAAGAACATGAGTTGTGGCTAGATAGGAGTGTTGGGTACAGTCTAGCTCAGTTTCATGATAAAATGGCTACGCAGATTATATGGGGACCAAGCCAGACATTGTCAATTTGGGTTTTGGACAGTGATAGTGGCTCTGAATGGAAAATTAGAAGGGATGAGCAATGGCAGAAAATGATAGAGGAGAAATTGGAGGAAAGGATGGCATATATTACTATTGAGGTTACTACTAAGGATGGATATGAGACAAACAACAGTGGTATTCCTATGTCTGATGTGACCAATGTTGATGCTTCTTATGATGGAGCTAATTCAGAAGGAATGGCTGATACCTATACATCTCCAGCACAGGATGGTGATGAGACAGTTCCAGTAGACTGGGCTACATTGACTATCATCCAAGAGGAAGCTGAGGATGGTGAGGCAAATGCAATAGCTGATGAGGATGTTGTTTATGAGGCAATGGGGTTCTAGGAAGCTCATGAGAAGGCCGAGGAAGCTGCTAGAGAGGAAATTCCTATCCCTACCATCTCTAAGGAACTTGAAAGAGAGATGGAAGATGCTGTAATTACTGTTGATGACATAGCTCCTACTGAGCCTATGGAAGATTGGGATAAGGAATTTCCGGATATGTCAGTTGGCATACACTATCCCTGTATGGATGACTTTAGGATGGCAGTAAGGCAACATGCCATTGTTAAAGATTTTGAGCTTGGGACAGAGAAGTCTGACAAAAAGAGGTTCAGGGGATTTTGCAAGGCAGCTGGCTGTCCTTGGATTATTAGAGCTAGGACTCAACGTGATAAGAGTGTTAGGGTACATTTAATTTATGTTCATGCATACTTTTTTTTGTTTGACTTGAGTTGGTTTCTAACATTGTATGTTTTGTTGTGCAGATTCAGATCAACAGTGGTGTACACAAGTGTCCATCAACTAATAGGGTTGTTACCAACATGGCTTCTATTGGTTGGGTTGCACAGAGAGCTATACCTCTATTGAAGAAAAAACCAAGTATGGGGGCTGCTGCAGTTAAGGAGTTTCTTGATGACAAGTACAAAATTGAGACAAGCTACCAAACTGTGTGGTATGGGAGACAGAGAGTAGTAGACAAACTATTTGGTAAGTGGTCTGATTCTTATGATTGGTTGTACAGATTCAAAGCCGAGGTAGAGTTGAGGTCACCTGGCAGTGTTGTAGAGATAGACACAGTCACAGTTGATGGGAAAGTGCACTTCACTAGATTTTTTTGTGCCTTCAAGGCTTGCATAGATGGATTCTTATATGGTTGCAGGCCTTACATTAGTATAGATTCCACACATTTAACTAGAGAGTGGAATGGACAAATGCCTACAGCTTTAGCATTAGATGGACATAATTGGATGTTTCCACTAGCATTTGGTTTTTTTGACACTGAAACCACAGAAAATTGGACATGGTTCATGGAACAGCTAGGTAAAGCAATAGGGCCCCTGCCTAGGTTGGTTGTTTGCACTGATGCATGTAAGGGGCTTGAAGCTGTAGTCAAGCAAGTGTTTCCATAGGCTGAGCAGAGAGAGTGCTTTAGACATTTGATGGAGAACATGAAGAAGTACTACACTGGAGAGGTTTATGCAAAAAAATATGTGGCCTGTAGCAAGAGCCTACTCTCCACATAGGTTCAAGTACTTTTTTGACAAGGTTGTGGCAGCAAGCCCAGGAGTAACAAAGTGGCTAGATGGCCATCATAGTTTGTTGTGGGCAAGAAGTAAATTCAGTGCAGACATCAAATGTGATTACATTAACAACCTTGCTGAGAGTTGGAATGCTTGGGTGAAGGACTTGAAGGATTTGCCTCCTCATTGCATGGTAGATGGTATAAGGGAGAGGTTAGTGATACTTTTTGCCAAGAGGAGGAGGATCTCCAGGGCCTTATCACCTAGAATACTGCCTGCTGTAACTCACCAACTCAATGTAGCTTCCAAGGGTCTGAGCCACCTGAAGGTCACCAAAGGCCATCTTGAGCAAACTGAAGTGACTGAGATGTATAAGGATGAAGAGGTCAGAAGACATGTTGTTTATTTAACTCAAAGGGCATGTACTTGCAGAGAGTGGCAAGTTACTAGAAAACCCTGTCCACATGCACTAGCAGTCATCACAAGCGTAAGGTAGCCAAACATGGGCAGCTATGTGGACAATTACTACTCTGTTGAGAGGTTCCAAGCTGCTTATGATGGAATAGTAGCAAATATTACAGACAAATCTCAGTGTCCTGAAGTAAACAAGAGATTTCATCTGCATCCTCCAATTGCGAAAAAGAGAGGGCCAGGCAGGCAAAAGAAAAACAGGGCCAAACCACCAGCTGAGAGAAGTGGGAAGGCAACCAGACAAGCCTTATGTAAAGGATGTGGTGAACATGGGCACAGGCAAGGTAGCTGGAGGTGTAGCTTGACAGGAACTAAGAAAAGGTAGGAGCAACACATTTTTTCTTTATTATTGCTGTTGCTGTAATGTGCTAAAAATTTCACTTTTTTGCTTGTAGGAAGAGAACTAAGAAGACTAGTGTGAAGCCTAGGAGGAAGAAGAGCAAGACAGGGGACATCCCTGCTCCTAAACAAGCCACTCCTAGGACAAGGCTTGCAGCAGCAAGGGAAGCTGCAGTGAGGACAAGGCTGGAGGCAGAAGAAGCTCAACTCAGAGCTTCAGCAGCTATGGAAGCCGCTGAAGCAGCAGCAAGGGCAGCCAACAGAGAGCTCCCTGTTGAACTTGTGCCTATAGAGGTTCAGCTAGCAGCTCCAGGAACCCCATCAGGTCCAAGCACTAGGAGGTATAATCACTAGGATTTTTGTAAACATCCAGTGCACTGCTTGCTGTTGTAAACACCCCTCACTTTCTATTTTTTTCAGGAGATTATTGTTGGGTGCAGCTGAACCTCTTCCAGAAGGAGAGCTACAAGTTGTGGAGGCTGTGCCCAAGAAGATGACTCCGAGGAGGAAGCAGCTGGCCTCCAAGATCAAGAAAACATGAGACAAGCCAAGGCCATGGAGATGAAAAACAATGACTTTTGTGGATTCCTAGTGTGCATTGTGGCCAGAACCTGTTAAATGGCATTAGTGCTCTATATTTGTCGGCCAGAACCTGATAAATGGCACCTTATGTACTTTTGTTGGTCAGAACTGTTAAATGACCATTGCTTTAGCTATGTATCGCCTAGAACCTGTTTAATGATTCTATGTATGGCTGTTATGACCAAACTTAGACATCAGTGGTCTCTTTTAGCTAATGTGCTTGCTGTACATGGTACATTTCATATATATATTTGGTACAATTCATGTGTGGCCATGATGATGCTGATTTTTAATGTACAGTGGTTGTCGAATTTATGTACTAATATATGTATGCAAATTTGTGACCATGATTAGCATATATCATGTCGAATTTTTACTGTAGACTGCCTCCTGTAGCAAATATATGTAGAGCACGTTGGTTGGCTGGTTGGAGCTGGAGCACGTGGCTTTTTTTTGGAGCACGGTGGCTGGTTAGAGCTGGCTGTCCTAACAGCCTAAGGGGCATGAACGTCTTTTTCCCCGGCCGATTCATCGTGGCATGATGACTTGTACTGCCACGAGTCCAAAATAGGCAAATCTTTAGCACCAGAGCAATTCAGATGGCAAATCTATAATTCATATTCTAAAGCTGGCAAGTTAGTAGGAGCCAACCGTAAGGGTGGCAAATATTTAAATATCCCAGAGGAAATAGGAGCAGGCGATGCCAAGTGGGCATAAAATAGGTTAATTTACTATAGCAGGGCAGCAGCAATAGCCTGCGTGCCTGCGACTGAACCAGAGAGAGAAAACAATGAATGCTATTTTATTTGATGTGGGTCCCAACGATCCTAAATGGCTTCGGTGCCAAATATTTTTCACACTACAGCTTATTTGACATCGGTGCTCAATTCTAGTTGTGAGACCCATATATTTTGAAGCATCTCTACCACACTGGGAAAGGCCTTGGAGAGTTCCACGCAGTACATTTGCACCATGGAAGCTAGGACAACGGACCAGCAGCCTGTTCGACTGGGACTGAAAAGATCATATACGATCGTAAATTATTACTGTTGGCTAGTTTGATGTGAGAAAAAAATACCATTCTAACTGAAAATTTACTATCATTTACGACCAAACGATCCAGCCGCTGATGTAATAGATGCCGTAGCACGTCCACAGGGAAAATCCTGTGACATCGACTATGCAAGTAGGTAGTCGGACAGTCGGTTCTTGAATATCAACTGTACGATCTTGTCAGGGAAAAAATGAGAAAGAAATATGAGAACTGCCCGCCTATTCGTTTCGATCGTAAATTTTTTAGCGAGAGTGGTATTTTTCTCTCATATCAAATCAATCAGTAATAATAATTCATGATTGTATATGATCGTTTCAGGCCTAGCCGAACAAGTTGTGCATGGATAACCCTTTTATTAAATCAGCACAATTCTCAAAGCACACAAAAGATTAAACATCCTCCGGTAAAAAATAATTGTCATATTTTACTGTTTAGGTGTCCGAAAGGAATTCCCTGTGAGCCATTATAAAAGATTGTAATTTCCTGTGAACCACTGAAAAAGTTCGACAGACTTCAGCGTCACTGCTCTAATTTTTTTTTTTGCACTCCATGCCACTACCGTCAATTGGGCTCTAATGGTGTCAAACCGCAGGTTAGAAAAGTCAAAAATACCCTTAAGTCTAAATATGCTATTAATTTTTTTAGTATTTTAACGACTTTAAATAAAAAAGCTCAAAACTAGAAAGTTATAGATCTCGTCGAGATTTATAATTTTCATATAAAAATTATCTTCATTTAATTAAAAAAATATATGATTTGATATTTAATATATCATAGAAAAATCATATCTTTTTTACGGTATTAAATTAAGATAATTTTATATGAGAATTGTAGATCTCGACGAGATCTACAACTTTCTAGTTTTGAGTTTTTCTATTTGAAGTCGTTAAGATACTAAAAAAATTAATGACATATTTAGACCTAAGGGTATTTTCGACTTTTCACAACTACAGTTCGACACCGTTAGAGTCCAATTTGACGGCAGTGGCATGTAGGGAAAAAAAAAAAGAACAGTGATGCTGAAGTCTGACAAACTTTTTCAGTGGCTTACATGAAATTGCGATCTTTTTAATGGCTCACAAGGAATTCTCTCATGTCTAACCATTAATGTCTTTTACAATATATTCTTCAAATCCTTAAAATTCATGAGATTCTTGTTTTCTCCGATACAATTGCCTCTGGATCATTGACAACACTCTGCAGATCAGTTTCCTCTTGTACTATAACAAAGTTTAATCCTGGTAGATGCACGAAAAGACGCTCTGGGGGAAAATTTACCATGAATTTCAAACCCGGACAGCCTCCATGTGGCGTCACAGCAAGAAACATATCTAGATTTGATATATTCAGCAATTTCATCCATACCATCAGAGCTAGTCTTTTCTTGATCTACTGTACCGTCACCCTTTGTAGATTCTGAAGCAGATGACTGACGATTCTTGAAGCACAGTCAAATCCTTTGTTTACCTATTTGAATAGATACTTGATCAGATAGGTTTGGTTGCAGGCCTCGACATTAATATGTGCCTGGTATTTCTTGAGTATTGACAGATTATGTGGCACGACCCATTGATTGTCTACTTGTACATTCCCTTTCCAGGCAACAATACCATTTTTTCTGTGCCTGTATAGTGGGTAGCCAGCTTCATCAAAAGCTGTTTCAGATCTAAATGACTTAGGATACCTTTTTGAACACTTGCCATCTCTCATGCAAGGACTATTTAGATTAGCTGAACCACACGGACCATATACCATAAACTCTTGAACCAGGGAGAATCCTAACGGATCAGCACTAGGATCAGGTAACTCGGCAGATATATATCTATCAACGTCAGCAATGGAAGGCTCACGATCCATAACACACTGCCAAACTACAATGTGTGAAGGAGGTAGCCCATGTTTCTGGAACTAATTTGTATAGGCGACTGCATATGTGAACATGTAAATGTCAGGTACTACGCAATAAATAGTCTAAAAAATGCTGAACGAAATAACATAGCAGAGTAATGAGACATTATGTACCTGCACGAACAGGACCAAAAACGTGGCCTTCCTTTATATCAGCAAGGTATTCTTCAAGTTTGATAAGGAAAACACGAACTACCACATCTGACCTACCAGTAGACTTTTGGCCTTCTTCAAATCGAATTGCCTCTGTGATTTCTGGACACTTAGAGTTGGAAGTATGTCAACATCAACCCATCAACATGATAAATTGGTACCAGAAAGTGTTTACAGCATCACTAAGAACAATATCATGATATAACAAACAAATGAAGGCAAGGTGGTAAAAAGAGAAGGCGTCAAGCTATATCATTTTTGTGATCCCTTATAATGATCCAGCTAGAAATTGAACTGAAAGAGTTAAAGGTGATTTCAGACAAAACAGAGAAAAAGCTTAGTTCACAATGCATTATTCAGTGCTCCCGGTAAATGCATCTCTCTCAACTGGCCCCTTTATAGTGTCCTTTAACGATATTTTGTGTTTAATATATGCCTATACTAGAAAAAGAAATACAAAAACACTAACAACAAAATGGGTTACTCAACCTTTAATATCATGTGGTGCATTCATGAAAAGCACAATTGTCTGCCACCATGAGCCCTTCTTATATGTATGTAAGATGAGACTAAAAATTCCACAGGGAAAGTAATGTACATTGCCTAAAGCTTTCTCTAAGCCATCTAATAAGTAGCAATCCAAAAGGATGCTTGCAAACTTGCCATGAATTCAACACAAAAGCTTGCTTTTATGGAGGATGATAAATATACCTTATTGTTCCCTAGAGAAAAATTGAAGTTCATGTTCCCAAGGCTCAACAGTCTTGTTTCACATAAGATTACCATTGTGACATTTTTACCTTCCATGGAATAGATAGTGTTCAACAAGCCTCTTGCTTGTGTAAGTTACCAATGGTCTTTGCATGAGCATTCACCATTTACAAAGTGATGGAAGCGGTTAACATCTCTTATGATAATTTCACGCTGCTCAATCTGTGAAATCAGCTTGATGACAACATGGCAGTCCTCACAAACTCGAAGATTCTTTGTCACAAGCAGCTTTGTCCCAGGGGGTGTACTAATGAGTCCAAATGCAATGGCCAGCCTCTCGCTGTGTCCCCATACCATGTTCCTCTTTTCATCAGCTTCCACATTATGGAAAACTGGCGTGGTGTCAGGCACATAGCCAGTTTGACTGATGAGACCTTCCAATCGCTCCAACTCTTCATATATTTCATCTGATCTAGGATGAGAAGCATCACCCACAAGAAACCCATGGGACTTCCCTTTCAATTCGATCCAGCTACAAGCAATTATCTTTTTCAAGCCTCTATTGGTCATCAGCTTCCTCACCCTTGCAGCTTCTTCCCATTTCCCAGACTGAGCATATATATTTGATAGAAGCACATAATTACCAGCATCTTCAGGCTCCAATTCAATCAACTTATGCAGGGCTAGTTCAGCTAGCTCAACATTTTTGTGAATCTTACAACCATTTAGCAGTGCACCCCATATCCCTGAATCTGGCTTCACCAACATTCCTTTAATAACATCAGAAGCTTCTTTGAACCTACCAGAGTGACCAAGAACATCTACAAGGCAGGTGTAATGCTGCACTGTTGGCTTGATGGAATATACAGTCACCATCAGATCAAATACTTCTTTTGCTTCTTGTACCATTCCTCCATGGTTACAAGCAGATAGGACCCCAACAAAAGTAATATGGTCAGGTATCACTTGAGCCTCACTCCGCATTCTGCTAAAGAGCTCAAATGCATGATCAGCATGGCCATGCATCCCAAATCCGCAGATCATGGCATTCCAAGAAATAAGATCCCTGTGCAAGAGCTGCTCAAAGAGAACACGCGCCACCGTAACCCAACCACTCTTGGCATACATGTCCAGAAGGGAAGTCTTCAGCTTGTCCTGTGACCCAAACCCTCTCCTCCAACCGTACCCATGCAGCTCCCTCCCTCTAGGCAGCGCAGCCGCATCAGCTGCAGCTGATATCGCACTCACCAGAGTGACGATCGTTGGCGCAATGCCTTCAGCCGCCATGTTACGGCACAGAGCGAGCGCCTCTGCTGGTCGCCCATTTTGCCCACATGCTGTAATCATTGAATTCCATACCACGGCGTCCCTAACTGTGGTGCCATCAAACACTGCCCAAGCCTCGTTCACGCAACCACACTTGGCGTACATGTCGATGAGGCCTGCACACACAAACACATCTGCGGCCCAACTCGTGCGCATGACACGATCGTGCACCTCCCGGCCAGCGCCCAGGTCCAGGAGTGCAGCGCACGCCTTGAGAACCGGCGGATACGTGAAGTTGTCTGGTTCCATGCTGCCATATGCCAGCATCGCGCGGTACAGCTCTATTGCCGCCTCGTGTGGACCGTCGTGAGCGTAGGCACGGATGAGCACGTTCCACAGGAAGACGTTGCCCTGTTTGGGCATTTCGTCGAACAAGCGACGGGCGAGAGACACATGGCCGCAGGACGCGTAGAGATCGACGAGCCTGGTGGCGAGGACAGCGTCGAGGCCAAGGCCCGACACGAGGAGCCTGGCGTGGAGCTGTCGACCGGGCCGAACGGCTCTGGAGAGGACGCAGGATCGGAGGATGGCGGCGTAGTTGTTGTGGCTGTACGGAGATGGGCACGGGGAGAGGAAGGCTGGGCTTCGGGTAGGAGGTGAAGGTGGAGGAGATGCGGCATTGGGTGCAGGCCGGAGATGGCTGGTCGTTTGGAGGGACGAGACGGGGAGGAGGCGGTAGAGGCGTGCCGGAGACGGCGAGGCTGTTGATTTTGAGAGCATGGATGGCAGCATCTTCCGGCCGCGCAGACGGCGGTCGTGTGGTGTAAACGTTGTCCCAGAATGGGCTTTAGGGCCTAGTTTTGATGGATGGTTGCTAGTCGTTGGATGGAAAATCTAACGGCCCAGAAAAGGTAAAAAAACAAACAACTGAGAAAGAAAACGCGCGAGGAATTATATTGAACTAAGCTCAATTCAATATGACCCGATGCATGGTTTTTTATGATCTCACTAATATGAGGTAACCACTGAGTTTCAAATAAAAAATATGAGGTAACCACTGACAAAATGATTTAGTTGAGCTAAATACGCTAAGAACACGTACACGATTAATGGGCAATATATCTAGAATTCTAGAGCATCACATGGTTGAGTTCTTGACTCTTGAGTGTCAACCGTGTGTATGTAATAACTATGTATATAGATAGATGGATGTGTTGCTTAATGTATGAGCTATATGAGTATCTCTTCTGAGTGCCCAGGTATCTCTTGTGTGTAGGGTTACTACAAATGTCCAAAGTCCTTAACTCCGAAGTGATCGTGCACCATTCAATAGAACTTTAGATAATACATGCATATAGAACTATGGATATCTTACAATTAGATCTGCGTAGACGTGTAACATGCACGTATGATTGAGATGTGTAACATACACGTGTGACAGAGCCTAATATGTAGATGTAGAACTAAAGCTTAGGTGGACTAATGTATAGTCCGGTCATCTGGTGTTGTCTGGAACTTTGGATGCATGGATTAAAGAGTTAAATGTACGAGAGACCCTTGAACTTGTTGTGGGGTGTCACTTGGATACATTGTAGGTCCATACTTGTCACGTGGTAGGAAAATATGCACCCAACCCCCTGAAAAATATGCCCCTAAACAGATCAGCCCATGACGGAGAAGATGAAGCTACCGCTGCTGCTCGTGTGCGTGCCGCCGCTGTTGGTCGTGCCGCTGGACCTCCTACTCCTGCCCGCGCTGCTCTCCAACTTCCTCCGTGCTCAGGCGACTCCCTCCCCCCAGTAGACAGGTGCGTCCGCGTCGGCCAGCAGTAGCCGCGGTAGCGGGTTGGGCGAGGTTGTCTACGAGCAGAGCTGTCGCCGCGGTGGCGCGGCGGTGTGCCGACGAACAGATGGCTTATCGTGGGGAGCCAGATGGTAGGGGATGGCGAGCAGCTCACCTCGAGATGCCTGGTGTGGTTCGCTGGGTTGGGGACTACATGGAGACGGCTGACCACGTGCGCGGCGGGAAGAAGCAGGCGGACGGTGTAACACCTCGGGTGTTAGCCTTGCATAACTTGACTTGCATAACATGAGCATGAGCATCAAGCATTCATAAATCATCATTTACAATTGAAACATTTGATAGAAACATATGAAACATTGCTTGTTATCTCGTGTTTCTTAGGACATATGCATAAGATCATGTGCAAATGAATGCAAGTGGGTAATGCTAGTCACTAAAACACCTTAGCTACACTTAGGTTAACAAAAGGAACCTTGTTCATGAAGGCCACCTTTCATGATCAAGCACTTAAGTAATATTTCATGTGTTGACCTGGATAGCTCTATGAGTGACCACTGCATAAAATGATAGGATGACCTTGAAAATTTCTTAAACATGCTTAGGATATCATCATGAACAACTTTGGTATTTAAGGCTAGGGCTAGTTTGGTCATTTAGCCATGGTTTGAGTATGTATCATGATTTCAAAGTGACATGTTTGACTAAAGTTGAACTAGGTGTTAGAGACCTTGCATGGAGGAGTTCACTAAAGCAATGTTGTAGTGTTTAGCATAAGGAACAACTTTGATTTTTGGGCCTTTGACTGATTCAGCTCCTAACATGTGTGAAATTGGATTTCAAAAATCATCAAATCACTGATTTCCACACTTAGCAAATTTCACCAAGTCTTTTTCACTGACCAACTGACAGGCTCACCTTGGGGAGGATTTTACTCAGTTTACGTTGAGAATTGGAACACGATCATTGAACAACATTTGTAGCTGGTACATGAGTCTACAAAATTTGTTTAGGATGTTTACACGAAGGAGCCACGGATTAGCAGATATGTCGACTTGAAAACGCGCTGTCAGGCATCACCGTTCGCGACTGACGAACTGAATCGGCTGATTCAGTGGCCGACCGCCGTCAGGCCATGGCCGCCGCGTGGAGGAGAAACAGCCACGCGTCGCCTCTGCTCTGCCCAGCCAGGCCACGACGCGCCCGAGCGCGCCTTCATCACGCCAGCGCCCGCCCGTACTCAACCGCACTCCGTTTTCGTGTTGCCTCGGCCTTTCTTCCTCGCAGCAGCAGCCGCCGAGCTCTCGCAGCTCCGCCGTCGCCATAGCCAACACGAGCTCGCCCTCGCTGCTTCTCCACCCCTGCAACACCTCCACTAGTGCCCCAGCGAACCACTGCTTCTTCCCGTGCCCGCCATTCGAGTTCGGTAAGCGCCAGCGCCGTGCCAATGCTCACCGGAGCTCCGCCGCGGACTCCGTCGTCGTGGCCACGCCGCCACCGTCCTCCTCCCGCTCCGTTAGCTAGCGCGCTAGGTTCCCCAGCATCCGCTGACGCTTGTCCACACGTTAATTTGAACCACCGTAGCCCACACCGGTGTACCACCGTGGTCCAGCCCCGCCGCTCCACCATGGTCGCCGCCGTCAGCTCTAGGGTCGGCAATAGGCCCGGCCAAGTGGCTCAGTAGGTTCGCTAGGTCACGTAGATCACGTAGCGTAGATGTCATCGCCGGCGAAGCTCGCCGTCGACGAGCCACAGCCGCGCAGTGCCCAGCAGCGCCGCTGCTCTGCTTCGAGTCAATGACATGTGGGGTCCCCTGACCACCGGGTCCCACTGGTCAACGACTCAGTGTTTGAAGGCTAACTCATTTGATTCCAGTTTTTGATTTCTTTTGTGATTTTCATATCTTCAGTTTGGTAGCTCCTAAAATTGTGAAATAAATTTGTGGGTGTTCCATAGGAAGTGTAGTATTTAGGAAAAATATGTTTTTGACTTGTACAGTATAAAGTTTTGGAGATTTAAATAGGGATTTGAAATGTGCTTTTGAATACATTCAAATTTGTTTATTTTATATCTAGAGTTCCTGTGCTCCAAAAATTATGAAATTTTTGTGGTAGGCTATTCTTGTCATATATGAACTCTGGTAAAAATTTGAGGACCAGTGCATGTGTAGATCTATAGTTATAGATTTTTCTTTTATAAATAGTTAATCCTTGCATGAATTTTTATAAATTAATTATGAGTCCAAAATTCATAAAATTTATTGGAGGTAATACTAGTACCATATGTATGCTAAAAAAAATAGGAAATCTGTTGCTTGACACTTTTCAATAGGGATTTCCATTTATGCTATTTCAAGCCTTGCTGCCTTCTCATTTTTGTATAGAATGTTTTACTTAGTAAAATGACATGAAATTTTTTTAGTAGTCCTTTAATAGCATTAGTAAGGCACTGTAAATTTTTAAGAATTTAATAAGTATGTCTGATATATGTTTAGTATTTAACCTAGATATCTAAATAAAATAATAAAGGTAATTAAATAAATAGTTTGGGCTTCACAATTATATGATCTTAAATGTATTTGGTATGCCTACACTGTTGGTAGATTTTAAGTTGTCAAATTTGGAATGATTACATGAAGTAGAAGTATTATTACTTTATATTGCATATTAAATAATTTCCGGACTGATTCTAGAGTGTGATGAGTTGCATGTTGAAACTGAGATGTACTGTAAAAATGGTTAATAACAAAGTTGTAAGGAATTTGATAAGCTTTCCAGAAAGTCCAAGATCACTAGATTTGGATTAGTAGAACTCCAGTATGAGTGAAACAAGTAGCTACCGTTTGTGGCATAGTCGATGCATTATAGAAGTAGTTAAGTAATAATCGAGAAGAGATATGCACCTACTCAATAAACATGATGCACTTGTTAACATATATGCATTCGTAATACTCATGCCATACTCATGCATTTAGGATCGGAGGAAGAGATCACGTTGCTGGAATTCGAAGAAGCAGAGGAAGGGAACCAGCAGGAGGATCCGCAAGCCGCAGCTCCCGAAGGCGTGGAGCAGAACCCTGAAGAGCTTCCGGAGTGTCCTGACCATCGCCCTACTTCCTTTCTGTGAGGCAAGCCCCGGAGCATTATAAGTCTCCTAGTAATTTACAAGTGTTTACTTAAGTACTTATGACTGCTGCATTAGGTTATAAGAGTTGAATGAAACCACTTGATGCATGTACATTCCTTGTCCAAATATTACACCTTTAACCGGTATAGGTCCAGGATCGAATATATATGCTTAGCCATGCTTAGACCGGTAGAAGTCGGGTGATGTCCTGTCACCTACGAGATATAGGTGGATACCAGAGCACGGTTGGCTATATTTGCTATCGTGAAACAAGAACCATGGGGTAAAAGTAAATTGAGACCGGACGGGATGTCGATAAAGAAGCAACAAGACATGGAGGTCTTGGGTGTGGATCTATCCCTGTCTATGTCGATCAAGGACCGTACCGTTGTTGGAACTTCTGACAAGATTGAACGCATGCCTCTCACTTAGCTGGCCGGATAATTCGTTCCGACCGCGAAGCCAAGTAATTCAACTCAGGCCGGGAATCGTTCTGTTGTGCGCTCCTTCCGGGGAACGATCAGACTGAGCCCAAGGGCAGGCTTGGCCTGAGCATCCTGGCATCTGGTGTTCCAGATTGTGCGGCGTGGTACGGACCCGCGAAATATGTACCTAAGTTGTATCAAAGGTGACCTAAGGCTATCGTGGCTGGTAGACCTGGGTTTGTGTTAGGAATAAATTCCCAGCTGGTTGAAATCGATTCGAATCGCCGTCTCTCCCGGATAGTGAGAAACTTGGCTAGCTCCAACATCGTAGTAACTATGTTATGAAACATGATGGTTCGGATGAAATTGGAATTTACAATACCTGCTATGGTTACTATTGCATGCTTCTAAATGATATACCACATGTTTGGCACAGGATAGTTGCTTATCTAGAATGGGATAGTTATAATTAACTTGATAAAGGAATCAAAATTGTACAATGGGTGAGTTGCCTTTTTCGCAAAATGTTGTCAAGTTACGTCCACTTATACAGCCTTGCATAATCCTTGGAGTTATTTTATTTCTGGTTCATGACGGGTAAGTCTAGCTGAGTACCTTCTCGTACTCAGGGTTTATTTTCCCATTGTTGCAGATGGCACTGTGTATCATGGTTATTGCAAGAGTTGCTTCTATCCCGCCATGGATGAGGAGTAAGCCTTGGGCAGGCTTCTTTAATAATTCCTATCTTTGCTTTTGTGGACCGTGATCTGGCTTGGCACTGTATCAAACTATGTTGGAAACTTTATCTTCGAACTTATTTGCTTCCGCTTTATTTATCAAACTCAGTTTGTAATAACTTTTATTCGTACTCTGATGATGAAATGTATCTGTGAACTTTATGTAATATGTGGTATGTATGTTGAATCCTGTACGATCTTGGTTGTTGTAAATCGTTTATCGAGACCCGTCGTGGTACTCGACGGACTACCGGGTTTATATGGGTTCAAGTATAACAGTGCGACCGCTTGCGGATTGCCATTGTACTTATATTCTTATAAATTGGTCGGTTCTGCGACAGACGGCGGGCACCACGGCGTTCCCGGCAAATGGCGAGGCGAACAACCAAACTGTACATGTAATAGGTGAAAGAGGTCAAGGCGATGCCAAAACACAGCAAGGATGGAAGGGAGTGGAAGAAGCGACACCAGGCCGAGCTGAGCTCTTGCGGCCATGGCGGGCAGAGAGTGCAAGTTATGGAAATCCATCTGTCCTGTACCATCGATGGCTCGCATCGATGTCTCATCCTATGGCTTGCTAACTTCCTAAGGCCTCGTTCGTTTGTGCAAGGTTGAAAACAGGCCTGTTTCTATTCCTGGGCCGGATTGAGTGAATCCGGGTGGTTCACTAAAACCTGGTCACCAATGGATCCTGCCCAGGAATCAACACTCTACAATATGAGGCTCGTTCGTTTCAGCCAGGAATGAAAACTTTAACGACTTAACGTAAACACTTGTTTGACAGTAAATCAAGGTCACTTGTTTGACAGCAACTTACAGTATACATTAGCAGCTTGTTTGATAGCAACTTGACAGTAAACATTTATCTACATGTATGAAAAGCAAGGGACTGAAATGAGGGGAGAAGTAACAGACAAGTAGCAAACAAAAATAGAGTCTTGATCAATAAACATCATCCTTTCAGTCTTTCAGTCTTGATCAAGACAAAATAGAGTTTGAACAGGCGGAAGCATAAATCTCTCATAGAAGTTACAAGAACTCTAGGTTATCTAGTGATGTTGATAAATATATGAAGACCTTAGACCTCTTGCACACTCAAGCCTCTCAAGCCTGGTAGACAAAAAGTTCAGCATCAGTTTCAGTGGCATGACAATAGTATTTGGATTCATAATCAGGAATAGTGACAAATTAGATTAGCCCTAGCTCCTAACTAAAATTCTAATGGAGAACTGCAATTCCAAAAAATATATAATCAATTAGCCCTAGCTCCTAACCAAAATAGGAATAGTCCTACTGATCATAGTATAAATAATACTATGAGATCTCGCAACAGATTCTAAAATATAAAACAGAAAATTCTTTTATAGGTAAAATACAATAGTACATGTATAAGCCAAGAGTTAATTAAATTATATGCGCTGCAATTATAATAAGCAAGAAACGAGTACTGCTAAAATTAAATTAGTAACCACTGCAGATGCCATTTGAAAATCAGAGTGCACAGGCATTAAATCAGAGTGGGTATATGAAAAGGAGACTAGCGTCTTCATGAATTAGCACAAGTGCATAGGCATGTAGCTGGGTACTGCTGTTGTTGCCACACCATCAGAGTGGCACCAGCACATGAAAATATTTTTACAAGTAGAGATAAGTTCTACCAAATAAAGATGCACCACTGGTGTGACTAGGATCTTCATGAATTAGCACAAGTGCACATGGCATCTATTATACATTGTGGCAATAATTTGCTTTTATAAGAATGAAGCATAGGGACTATATGGCAATAAGTTTTCTGACGGACATATGATGTTAAAACACATCAGAGGCCAGTTCGACAATGCAGACGTTTATAGAATGGACAAGACATGAGTAAGCATCTTGAAAGGATCAAGATGCCCAAGAAGGGGGGTGAATTGGGCTAATTCGAAATTCTCTTGCAATAAACAAATCCTATGGATAGCCCAATTAACCCCTTGTGCCTAGAAAAGTGTTTCTATCAAACTAATGCACAACAAACTCACAACCTATGTTCCAACCTTTCTCTAGCAAGCAATTCTATGGATGTAAAACAAGTATTGAATTGCTCAAAGTAAATACTCAAAGTAAGTGCTCAAAGTAAATAGGGAGAGAAAGGAACGCGGCGATGTTTTGCCGAGGTATCGGAGAGTCGCCACTCCCCACTAGTCCTCGTTGGAGCACCCGCGCAAGGGTGTAGCTCCCCCTTGATCCGCGCAAGGATCAAGTGCTCTTTACGGGTTGATTCTTCGACACTCCGTCACGGCGAATCACCCAAGGCCGCTCACAACTTGAGTTGGGTCACCCACAAGCTCCGCCGGGTGAACACCAAACTCCCAATCACCACCAAGCCGTCTAGGTGATGGCGATCACCAAGAGTAACAAGCACGAACTCTCACTTGACCACGCGAAGCCTAATGAGAAGATGGATGCACACTTTGCTACTCTTGATTTGCTAGTGAGGCTACTCTCTTGGATTCTCAAATCACAAACACCTCACTAGGACCTTGCTCTTCTTGGCACTCACAAACATGTTTCTCAGCTGTTGGAATGAGCAAAAGTAACTCCACTCACGAGTGGAGCTTCTATTTATAAGGCAGCCTGAAAAACTAGCCGTTATGAGCTTCTGCGGGACGACCGGACGCTCCGATCGTGATGACCGGACGCTCCGGTCAGTTCAACCCGCAAACCAGTTTTCAAGTGATGACCGGACGCTGTCAGGGTCCGGTCAGTACCGACCGGACGCGTCCGGTCGCTCTTGGATGCTTACTGTAAACGACCGGACGCTGGATACTCAGGGTCCGGTCACACTGACCGGACGCGTCCGGTCACTCTTTCCCAAGTCTGGACCCTTACTGGAGTCGACCGGACGCTCGCCCTCAGCGTCCGGTCACATGACCTTCCAGCGTCCGGTCACACCAGACTTAATCACCTTAGTCAAACGAACTGACCGGACCCTGCGGCCAGCGTCCGGTCGCACCGGAGCCAGCGTCCGGTCAGTGTTTGACCCTCCATTCACTTCCAACTTTCGAACATATGTGAATGAAGTTTGCTCCAAAGGATCTTAGGCATTCATAGGAGCTACCTAGAGCTAGTTTTAACAAGTGTGCACCACACCTAACTCACTAGACTCAACTAGGTCAAGCTACCCGTTCATACCCCCCTTCATAGTACGGCCAAAGGAAAAACAAAGTCCTAAACTACTCTAAGTGTCTCTCCAACTCCAATCGACACTTAGAACTAGTTATCCTTAACCTTGTCGTCCGTCCTTTGAAAACCGAAACGATTTCCATTGTAGGGGCATGACAACCTTGATTGCCCAATCGATCTCCATTACCATGACCTAACTTAGTTGCCTCTGCAAAACATACGTTAGTCATAGTAATCTTGTATTGACATTAATCACCGAAATCCAACTAGGGGCCTAGATGCTTTCAATCTCCCCCTTTTTGGTGATTGATGACAATACCACCTCGAGTATGTTATGGAGTGAGGTTTTTGACGGGCTTGGTTCATATAAGCTTTTGTCAATAAGAACAAAAGAGTTAGTCACGCTTATATGACCCAAGCCAACACAATATACTCAAAGGATATGAATTAAGCATGAGTACAAATAACAATGCTCATTTGCTTCGAAGTATAAATGCGGAAGCAAACGCAAATGAGCATAAGTGATATGACATATAGAAAATGCAAGGTAGAAATCACATATGTCAAATATCACAACCACGTAGATAGCACTATCACATATATATAATAGTATGCATGAAAGTAAACACACGAATACATAAGTAATAGTGTATCACACAAATAAAACTCCAAATGTATATAATAAGCTAATACTAGATAACTAGCTCCCCCTAAAGCTCGCTCCCCCTGAGTCTACATACTCAAACCCTCTCCCCCTTTGGCGTCAAACACCAAAACCTAAGGGTCGGTCGGCGGGGCTGCAGCGGACGAGTCGGGCGCTGAAGTACGTGGAGCAAGATGGAACTGGGCGCCATCATCATCTGACCCGGAGCTCTGAACTGACTGACCCTCTGAAGCAGGAAGTGTCGCTGAAGCGGTCTGGGTCTGAGCTGGGGCTGGTGCTGCCTGTGAAGCTGCAAGTATGTCTGTCGTAGGATCTGATGAGGCGACAGACGAGGGGAGCCTCTGAGTAGTCATGATAGCTGGAGCTGCTGTAGATGGACCGGCAGTATGCATGTGAGGCGGAGTAAGCATGCCGGTCAACTCGCTGAAGGATGCTCCAAGACTCCTAGAGACTGACGACTCAGGCACGAATAGGGAGGAAGACTGCTCTGGTGAGAAACCCGTGTGATAAGGAGTGAACTGCGGGGCTACACCAGGTGAAGCTAACCACTGGGACACCTGTACTAGAGGTGACGTGAACTGAGCTGGAGGCTGTCCCTGACTCTGAAGCCCGATGGGCTGTACTGCTGGAGTCGCCGAAGTGGTAGGAGGCTGTGCAAGCTGGGGCGAAGTCTGTGGCAGTGGAACCCCAATAGCTGTCACTACATGCTACATGAATCCCATGAGCTGCTGCTGCATAAGTAACTGCTGGTGCTGAAGGAGCTGCTACTGATGCTGGAACTCGTCCTGACGAGCCTAAAACTGAGCGAAGTTGGCAGCTGTCTCCTGTGCCTATCGTGTCTGATCCTGCTGCATCCGCTCAAGAATAGCTATGAGAGCGGGGTCTGTCTGTGGAGCAGGTGGAGCAGAACTAGAGCTACCGGCCTCTACATCGTGTTTGCGTGGAGGCATCTGAGGTATAGGCTGGTAGTCGTCGTCGGAACTGTCACTGTACTCGCTCACCTCCTGCTGTGCCTCTAGCTCCTCCTCCTCAGTAGCTGCAATCCCTCTGATGATCTCATCCTGCTGAGCTACAGACTCTGGCACGTCGGGGCGACGGCTAGGCTGACTGGGTGCCTGGGGAGTGGCGTGTCTGATCCTCTGTGACAGGTTGTAGGCCGGGAACTCTGTAGTGGCACCTGTATACTCATCCATCATGCCAGGGGGCTTATCAATCACAACTCTACGGATGAGGAACGTGATCCAGTGAGCATAGGGAAGCTGCCTGCGACCCTTGAATCCCTCAGCTATAGTATCCTCCATCTCTGAAAGAAGGAGGTCCCAGATGTCAAACACTGTCATCTGCATGATGGCATTGAGAAGCCAGAGCTGTAAGCGAGTCAGGCCTTCCCTGTATCCCAACCTGGGAAGCAGTGTCCTCCTGATGATGGCCTCTAGTATTCTCGCTGTAGGAGTCAAGTCACTGGGGTTCCTGCTCGACCCCTCACCAAACGGCTCCTTGAAGCAATGCCGCACTAGATCTGTAGGGGGCACCTGCCCTCCATGAGGACGCCTAGGAGGCTCCTGATGTCCATAGCAAACCTCATGCATCTTTACAGGCTGCTCCTGTAGTCGTAGTATCTCCCTGGCTCTGCCACTAGTCACTCTGTGGTCTTTGCCGTTGAAAGCAAAGTGAATGAATCTGTGATGAGGATCGATGTAGAGCGAGGCATAAAACTGACGGACCCAAGAAGGTACATATATCCCTGTCCGTCCAATCAGATCTGATAGTCCTGACAAATATGACAAGTATTGCCGAATGCCCTCTCCGGCTGCTGCCACAATGGACTCTATCTGATAGACCCTCTGTGATCTGAACACTGCCCCACTGTTAAGATATGCATTGTAGAAATCCTCCTGCAGTGGCGTGTAGAACCCCTCAGCTGCTCTCTCATCCCTCCTCGGAGGAAACCAAACCTCAAACTCAACAAACCGCAGCTGCTGAACCTGCCTGGCTATAGCGGCCCTCAAGTCGAGGTGAACCACTGGAGGCGGACCCTGTGGTCTGGGAGGAGGGCGTGAACCCTTGCGCTGTGTAACTGGCCTCGGTGGAACTGCAGCACTGGTACGACTCGAGCGGCGTAGCTAAGGTGCCAGCTCGGTCTCCTGACTCTCCTGAGTCTCCTGGGCTGGCTGAGGCTCTGCTGGTGGAGGCTGCTGCTGTGCTGACGGACCCTCCTCAATGGCGACCCGTCGTCCTGCAAACGTGGCAGTCCCAGCTGGACTACCATGACGACGCTCAACCTCCTCAATCGCAGCTCTGACTGCGGGTGAAACTGGCTGATCTGCAATGACAACTCTGCTGCGGGTACCACCTCTCTTGGCACGATCTACGGCCTCTGCAACAGCTGCTGCTCTCGCTGTCTCGGCGTCGGGGTACTTGCGCTTCTTGGATGTCAGCTGCTTGGTTGACTTGCCTTTGGATCCGGCTGGCTGGCGAGGCGGGGGCCTCCGATCATCATCACCTAGGCCACCACCAACATTCTTGGTGCGAGCCATCTGAACTAACAAGATGTGAACTGACAAGATGGTGAACTGTCGCTGATGAAGATCAACTGTCAAACTGCCGCTTTCGAGGCTTGGCCTCGATCCTTACTCGCGAGCTTGGCTCCGAGTTGACTGCCAACTGCCAGACGAAACACAACGGAACCGACTCGCTGCACGATAGAATAGATGGATATACAAATAAATACCATATATCTAATAGATGCGAAATCCTAATAGAGAAAGCAATGGAGATGCGAATTTGAATCGAGTGGCTTTCTACCTAACGATCAGCAATCCGAGAATAGATAAGATGTCACGTGGGGGATCTCGGAACCGGCTAGGGTTAGGTCAAATGCCCTGAATGCAATTGGAAATCAGTGCATTTAGAATTTGATCTAGGTCACAGTTGGAGATCAAGATTGAAAACGCGAAAGTTTGTCTTACCAAACAATGGGAGGATAGGGCAATAGCGGCGAAGATTGGCAGCCTCGGCAACGATGAAGCAACGAGCTAGGGCACGAGGAGGCCGGCGAGGCACTGAGCAGAGGCAAGGCAGGGCCGGAGCTCGGCGGCGCTTGGCTACGACGGGCCAGTGGTGGCGCGGGACAGCGGCGCAGGGCTCGGTGGTGCGCTAGGCTGGGGCGCGAGGCTCGGCTGCGGGCTCAGGGAGGCTGCGGCGGCGCGGCTAGGCAGGGGCACGACGGCACGGACGTGAAGTGACCGGTGCAGGTGGCTACGGCGGAGATGCGGCGGCGGCTCGGGCTAGGGTTCGACGGAGGCGCTGGTTAGGTCAAGGCAGAGGACGCGGGTTAAGTAATCCCCCAAGAACGTGACAGAAAAGGAAACGGGGAAAAGAGACTTGAAGTCGCGCGAGATCCATTGATCGGACGCTCCGGTGGTAGCGACCGGACGCTACCACCCAGCGTCTGGTCGATTCCAGAGAGGTCCAAATCCTCTGGAATCGCTACCGGACGCGTCCGGTGGTCCATGACCGAACGCAGGCAGGGTCCGGTCAGTACAACTTGACCTTCCTCCATTTATCGGACGCTGAACCCTTTCTGACCGGACGCACAGACGCAGCGTCCGGTCACTCCTTCAACATCAGTTCACCTCCTGTGAACTGACCGGACGCTGGACAGCAGCGTCCGGTGCAGCGTCCGGTGCACCTTTTCCAGCAAATCTTCAACCTTCCTTCACGCTGCCTGTTCCCAATCAAGTCCCAACTTGAATAAGATCCAAATAAACACCAATTGGGACTGATGTGAGTGACCTCTCTCAAACCCTCATATTTTTCAAAATATTTTGCCTTAGGCTATAATTCTTTTTAAGAAAATAGGCAACAAGAGGGCAAATGGAACAAAACGACAAAACAACATTCATGCATATGTAATACTTGTAAGTAAATCTAGTTGCTTGTCAAGTTTGATCCAAGGTTAAGCTTCTTCACACGCTTTTCGGCGGTTATCTTAACCATGTTAGACAAGCCCTATATGCATTGCCAAAAAATTAAACATGTTGTATATTACAATGAATGCAAGGGACAACACAAGCTCAATTTTTAGTGAAGTTACTAAAATCAAGTACATTGAGCTCGTTCCGCAATCTACAAAATGTAGCCTCATCAAGCGGTTTAGTGAAGATATCCGCTAATTGATCTTCGGATCTTACACCTTCTAGTGATATGTCATTTTTAGCTACATGATCTCTTAGAAAGTGATGGCGGATATCTATATGCTTGGTGCGAGAGTGTTGAACCGGATTATTTGCAAGTTTTACCGCACTTTCATTGTCACACAAAAGAGGTACTTTCTCTAGAACTACTCCATAGTCTAGTAAAGTTTGTTTCATGTATAATATTTGTGCACAACAAGCACCCGCGGTAATGTATTCCGCTTCGGCGGTGGACAAAGCCACACTATTTTGTTTCTTGGAGGACCAAGACATAAGTGATCTACCAAGCAAATGGCACCCTCCGGATGTGCTCTTTCTATCAACTTTGCATCCGGCATAGTCCGAATCGGAATAGCCAATTAATTCAAATAAAGCTCCTTTGGGATACCAAAGGCCAATGCTTGGTGTGTGCTTAAGATACCTAAGGATTCTTTTTACGGCAATTAAATGTGTTTCCTTAGGACAAGCTTGAAATCTAGCACACATACACACACTAAACATGATGTCGGGCCTAGATGCGGTTAAATATAACAAGCTACCAATCATAGAACGGTAGAGAGTTTGATCAACCGAGTTACCTCCCTCATCTAGGTCGAGATGTCCATTTGTAGGCATTGGGGTCTTGATTGGCTTACATTCATCCATCTTGAATCTCTTGAGAAGATCTTTTGTGTATTTCTCTTGAGAGATGAAGATGCCTTCTTTCATTTGCTTGACTTGAAAACCAAGAAAGAATGTAAGCTCACCAATCATTGACATCTCGAACTCCTTAGACATCAATTCACCAAATTCTTTGCATGAGTCTTTATTTGATGATCCAAAGATGATATCATCAACATATACTTGACAAATGAAGATATGCCCATCAAGCTTCTTGGTGAATAGTGTGGTGTCGACCTTCCCAATGGTGAAGCCCTTCTCAATAAGGAAATCCCGAAGGCGCTCATACCAAGCTCTTGGGGCTTGCTTAAGCCCATATAGTGCCTTGGACAACCTATAAACATGATTAGGATATCTAGGGTCTTCAAACCCGGGAGGTTGATCAACATAGACTAGTTCATTAATAAAGCCATTTAAGAATGCACTTTTCACATCCATTTGATATAGTTTCATTTCATGATGTGATGCATATGCAAGAAGGATACGGATGGCTTCTAATCTTGCAACCGGTGCAAAGGTTTCTCCAAAATCTAAACCTTCAACTTGAGAGAACCCCTTTGCAACTAGTCTTGCCTTGTTCCTCACAACAACACCTTGATCATCTTGCTTGTTGCGGAACACCCACTTTGTTCCAATGACTCTTGCATCTTTTGGTCGCTCTTCAAGATTCCAAACTTCATTGCGAGTGAAGTTGTTCAACTCTTCATGCATGGCATTGATCCAATCCGGATCTTTAAGAGCATCTTCTACCTTGGTAGGCTCATAGCAAGAGACAAAAGAGTGATGAGCAACAAATGAAGTAAGTTTTTGAGATCTAGTCATCACCCCCTTTGTTGGACTCCCTATGATGAGATCTTGTGGATGATCTTGTAGGAGAGGTGTATTTCTTCTATTGACCACTTGAGGAGGAGGTTGTGGAGCATCAACATCTTGTGCTTGTACCACCATTTGCTCATGGGAGATATGAGTATCTTCATTTTCTACTCTCCCAACTTTATCATCATCTTGTGGTACATTTGATGAAGAAGGTTGGTTAATGACTTGTACATCATCTTCATCATCTTTTGGCTTGATGTCTCCCACCGGAATATTCTTCATAGCCTCCCTCAATGGTTCATCACCTACATCATCAAGATTCTCATGTGCTCCTTAGGAGCCGTTAGATTCATCAAATTCCACATCATATGTTTCTTCAACCAAGCCGGTGGCATGATTAAATACTCTATATGCTTTGGACTTCAATGAGTAACCAACAAGAAAACCTATATCACAACGCCTTTGAAACTTCCCTAGGTGTTGCCGCTTCTTGTAGATGTAGCACTTGCAACCAAACACCCTAAAGAAGGAGACGTCCGGCTTCTTCCCATTGAGCAACTCATATGGTGTCTTGATAAGGAACTTTTGAAGAAATAGGCGGTTGGATGCATAACATGCGGTGTTGATTGCTTCCGCCCATAGAGCTTCGGGGGTGTTGTACTCATCTAGCATTGTCCTTGCAAGAGTGATCAAAGTCCGGTTCTTCCTCTCAACTACACCATTTTGTTGAGGAGTATAGGTTGCGGAGACTTCATGTTTGATTCCAACTTCATCACAATAAGCTTCTATGTTTGTGTTGTCAAACTCTTTGCCATTGTCACTTCTTATCTTCTTGAGCTTCACTTCAAATTCATTTTGAGCTCTCTTGGCAAACTTCTTGAAATAAGATGCAACTTCGGATTTGTCATGAAGGAAGAACACCCATGTATATCTTGAATAGTCATCCACAATCACAAGACAATAGAGATTTCCTCCCAAACTCTTGTATGTTGTTGGTCCAAATAAATCCATGTGTAGGAGTTCTAGCACTCTTGTGGTTGACATGAAAGCTTTGGTTGGATGAGTGTTTGCAACTTGCTTGCCGGCTTGACATGCACTACAAAGCTTGTCCTTCTCAAACTTCACATCCTTCAACCCTCTCACCAAATCATTCTTCATAAGCTTCTTGAGTGAGCTCATCCCAACATGAGCAAGTCTTCTATGCCATAGCCACCCAAGTGTTGTTTTGGTGAATAGGCAAGTCTTCAAGTTTGCATCTTTGGAGGTGAAGTCAACTAGATATAAGTTGTTGTATCTAAATCCATTGAATATCACTTGATTGTCATCTACCTTGGATACAACAACCTCCTTCTCGGTGAATAAGCATTGAAAGCCAAGATCACACAATTGCCCAACGGATAGCAAGTTGAAGCTTAATGAGGCAACATAGAGCACATTGGAGATGGAATGATCATTTGATATTGCCACTTTGCCCAATCCTTTAACCTTGCCCTTTGAATTATCTCCAAATGTTATTTTCTCTTGTCCATCTACCTCTTCATCTAGTGAGGTGAACATACGAGGATCACCGGTCATATGTTGAGTGCAACCACTATCAATAACCCAATGACTTCCACCGGTCTTGTAGTTCACCTACACACAAGAGATTCAAGCTTTAGGGATCCAAGCTTGTTGAGGGCCCTTCACCTTCTCAACAAGTGACTTAGCCACCCAAATTTTCTTAGGCCTACTCTTGTTTGGGGGACCTAAGAACATGACTTTCATCTTTCCACTCGAATCTTTTCTAAGCATGTAGTGAGCATTGAAAGCAAAGGGTCTAGCATGCTTGGGCAAGGGTTGTGGTGGTGGAGTTTGACACTCATGAGCAAAGTGGCCTTCTTGTCCACACTCAAAACATCTCTTTGGCTTTGGCTTTGGCTTTGATTGTTGGTGTTGAGCTTGAGCCTTTTTCTTCTCTACACTTGCCATATATCCAATGCCACTTCTATCCATCTTCATGACGGTATTCATGAGTAGCTCACTTTGGAGATGCTTGCCTCTAGCAAACTTGCTCAATCCCACTTTGAGATGCTCTTTCTCCATCTTGAGCTTCTTGTTCTCTTCCTTGAGAATATCATTGTTCTTCTCCTCCTTGAGTTTCTTGATTTCTTCTTTTAGCTTCTCATTCTCAAGGATCACCTCTTTGTCATGATCAAGAGTTTCTAGCACAATGGTGTTGTGACTTTTCATCTCTTCAAGATCTTTCATGAGCTTCTCATTGTCACTCTTGAGCTTGACAAACTCATCATAGTCATTGCACTCAACCACTTGCTTGCCCTTGCTACTAGATCCATGCTCAATGCTCTCATCAATTAAATCATCACATGAGGTAGCTATATCAATCTTAACAACATGGTTAGTAGCATCATGTGGCTCATTTGGTAAGAATTCTTGTGCAATAATAAGAGTATCATAATTGATCTTTAGAGTTGTATATTCATCTTTTAGCTTATTGTGACTAGTGATAAGCTCATTGTGCACCCACTCAAGTTTATCATTTTTATCTTTAAGCTCTTTCTTAGAAGATTTGAGCTCCTTGAGTTTGGATGATATAGAATCATTTGTTTCTTTGAGCTCATCATTAGCCTTTTCTAATGTATCACACTTAGCTAAGAGTGAATCATTTTTAGCATCAAGTTTTTCATTTGTAGCTCTACTCTTTCTAATGATCTTAGTATATTTTCTTAGTATTTTGACAAGATCATCATATGTAGGTGAGTCATCATCATCGCTATCACTATCATCATCACTAGCATGTTCATCATCACTACTATCATCACTCTTAGTTACCTTGCATTCACCTTTGGCCATAAGGCATAGGTGTGTAGAGGATGATGGCGATGGTGGCGGTGAAGATGCAATATCAATAGCAATGGCGGCCACCTTTTCATCGTCACTATCATCATCGGATGATCCACTTGATGAATCAATGTCCGTGAGCCAATCACCGACAATGTAGGCCTTGCCACTCTTCTTCTTCTTGTAGAAGTCCCTCTTTTTGCCATCTCTCTTCTTGTATGGCTTGTTCTTCTTCTTTTCATCTTCATCACTTGAATCATCTTTCTTGCCCTTGTTCTTGAACTTGTCTTTCTTGGGCTTTGTGCATTGATGAGCTAGATGGCCAAGTTCACCACAATTGTAGCAATCCATCTCGGAGATTGGCTTTCTTCTTGAGCTTGTGAAGAACTTCTTCTTCTTGCCATCAAACTTGATGCCACTCTTATTGAGCCTTTTTAGCATCTTGGTGGTCTTCTTCACCATGAGGGCAAGGCTTTCTTCATCGTCTTCATCACTTGAGCTCTCATACTCAAGTCTTGCTTTGCCCTTGTCTTGACTAGCTTTGAATGCTAAGTCCTTCTCTTTCTTCTTTGTAGAGGATGAGCCATCTTGTGGTGTGATGTGCATGTACATCTCATGAGCATTGATCTTTCCCAAGATTTGTGTCGGTGTAGCGGCGGAAAGATCACCTTGATGTAGCACGGTCACAATGTGCCCATATTTGTCAATGGGGAGGACACTCAAGATTCTTCTCACAACGTCGGATGGTGACATTTGAGTAAGTCCAAGCCCATTGACTTCCTCTACAAGAACATTTAATCGAGAATACATCTCATTAGCACTTTCTTTGGGAAACATCTCAAAAGAATTTAGCTTTTTAATCACAAGATGATAGCGTTCCTCACGCTCACTCTTGGTTCCCTCATGGAGCGCACAGACATCCGACCATAGTGCATGGGCGTCTTTGTGGTTCCTTACATGATTGAACACCTCTTTGCAAAGGCCTCTAAAAATGGTGTTGCGAGCCTTTGCATTCCATTTCTCATAATTCACTTCATCGCCTTGAAGTTGTGCGGCATTCCTAGGTGCGGGGAACCCTTGAGAGGCGGCTCTAAGAATTCCAACATCTAGAGCTTCTAAGTATGCCTCCATGCGAATTTTCCAATATGGAAAATCATCTCCCTCAAAGATAGGTGGAGGTCCATCCCCGTGAGACATCTTGCTCTAAGCGATTAAGCTTAAAAACGCGAGCACGAGGCTCTGATACCAATTGAAAGGATCAAGATGCCCAAGAGGGGGGGTGAATTGGGCTAATTCGAAATTCTCTTGCAATAAACAAATCCTATGGATAGCCCAATTAACCCCTTGTGCCTAGAAAAGTGTTTCTATCAAACTAATGCACAACAAACTCACAACCTACGTTCCAACCTTTCTCTAGCAAGCAATTCTATGGATGTAAAACAAGTATTGAATTGCTCAAAGTAAATACTCAAAGTAAGTGCTCAAAGTAAATAGGGAGAGAAAGGAACGCGGCGATGTTTTGCCGAGGTATCGGAGAGTCGCCACTCCCCACTAGTCCTCGTTGGAGCACCCACGCAAGGGTGTAGCTCCCCCTTGATCTGCGCAAGGATCAAGTGCTCTTTACGGGTTGATTCTTCGACACTCCGTCGCGGCGAATCACCCAAGGCCGCTCACAACTTGAGTTGGGTCACCCACAAGCTCCGCCGGGTGAACACCAAACTCCCAATCACCACCAAGCCGTCTAGGTGATGGCGATCACCAAGAGTAACAAGCACGAACTCTCACTTGACCACGCGAAGCCTAATGAGAAGATGGATGCACACTTTGCTACTCTTGATTTGCTAGTGAGGCTACTCTCTTGGATTCTCAAATCACAAACACCTCACTAGGACCTTGCTCTTCTTGGCACTCACAAACGTGTTTCTCAGCTGTTGGAATGAGCAAAAGTAACTCCACTCATGAGTGGAGCTTCTATTTATAAGGCAGCCTAAAAAACTAACCGTTATGAGCTTCTGCGGGACGACCGGACGCTCCGATCGTGATGACCGGACGCTTCGGTCAGTTCAACCCGCAAACCAGTTTTCAAGTGATGACCGGACGCTGTCAGGGTCCGGTCAGTACCGACCGGACGCGTCCGGTCGCTCTTGGATGCTTACTGTAAACGACCGGACGCTGGATACTTAGGGTCCAGTCACACTGACCGGACGCGTCCGGTCACTCTTTCCCAAGTCTGGACCCTTACTGGAGTCGACCGGACGCTCGCCCTCAGCGTCCGGTCACATGACCTTCCAGCGTCCGGTCACACCAGACTTAATCACCTTAGTCAAACGAACTGACCGGACCCTGCGGCCAGCGTCCGGTCGCACCAGAGCCAGCGTCCGGTCAGTGTTTGACCCTCCATTCACTTCCAACTTTCGAACATATGTGAATGAAGTTTGCTCCAAAGGATCTTAGGCATTCATAGGAGCTACCTAGAGCTAGTTTTAACAAGTGTGCACCACACCTAACTCACTAGACTCAACTAGGTCAAGCTACCCGTTCATACCCCCCTTCATAGTACGGCCAAAGGAAAAACAAAGTCCTAAACTACTCTAAGTGTCTCTCCAACTCCAATCGACACTTAGAACTAGTTATCCTTAACCTTGTCGTCCGTCCTTTGAAAACCAAAACGATTTCCATCGTAGGGGCATGACAACCTTGATTGCCCAATCGATCTCCATTACCATGACCTAACTTAGTTGCCTCTGCAAAACATACGTTAGTCATAGTAATCTTGTATTGACATTAATCACCGAAATCCAACTAGGGGCCTAGATGCTTTCACATCTACTGTAGGTCCAGATAATTAAATCACTAGGTATTCATGGTGCTGATTTGGTTCAGACAAGAAGTTTGTGCTTAACAGGTGGTTTCCAATGTTTTCCTCACATCCATATCATACTTCCATGTTTACAGTGATCTAAGCATATGTTTGACCTAGTAGGCAATACTCATATTTAAGTTACAGTTACTATAGACTTACGAATATGATTAAATTGTATGAAATCAATTTATAAACTGAACTAAACCATTATAGTCAGCACTTAAAATGGAAGAAGCATATACGTAACCAGGTCGCCATACTAATAGAAGACAAGCATGCACGGGATACATAATGAAGTTCAAAAACCAAATATAAGTTGTAGCATTTCAGCAGCAGCCATGGTCACAATTAACACAAAATAAGCTAGCATGGATTATGACATATTGTAGTACGTCAACTTTAATTTTGCTACGAGGAGTATGCTACTAGTACTCTGCTACCTGTACAAGTCTTTGGTCCAATCAGTGCCTTTTTTCTCTCTTTTGGAAAACAAAACAAAACAATACGGCGTCTCACATCAAATGGTTAATTTTCGGTTAGACTAAAGTTGCTAAATAAGTTGTCTTTGCAGTTGCATAACTCATGACACATGGATATCAGGATATGGTGACAAAACTCATACAACAAGAAGGCACCACAATTAAACATAACAGGCATCATGTTAGGCATCTACCTTCTCATTTAGGACCGCAATATATTTGTCATATATAACAACTCAGCACCACCTAAGAACCTACCCACATTTCCTAACCCCTGTCAGGAATCACCTAGCGACTTTGTAATCAGAACACAAGGAACAATGTGTAAACAGAACACCCAAGCAATTGCATCAACTCATCATTAACCAATCGATACTTTATAAGAAAAAGAATCTTGACTTCAAGAACTATGAACCCTAGGCAACACCAGGGAGAAAAAAGGGGAAGGAAGAGGAGAGAACTCACTAGCACAAAATTTAATCCATATCCCACGTACCCGCACCGCGGATCTGAACTAGAACTAGATCATCGAGCTCGTCGTCCAGGATCAAGAACCCTAGAGGGAGAGATGACGAGGACGAAGGGGAGAGCGAGGGGATCACCGGTGAGAAGGATGAGGAAGGGGAAGGATGTACGGTTGGAGTCGATGGCGTCGCCGTCGCCATCGCCTCGCGCCGCCCCACCATCGCCTCCACTATGGGAGCTCGTGGTCGCCTCGCCTCTGGTTCTTGCGTCGTACCTCACACCGCCTCCCTCCAGGATCTGATCCGGAGGGTAGGAGGTGTGGCTTTGTTTCGGGCCATGGAGGGAGCGAAATGGCCAAACCTGGCCAGTTTCCTTTCTGGGCTGTATCTAACCAAACGACCAATCCTGGCCCGACCTAACTTCGAACTGGGCCATGTCAATCCGGGCGGATTAGGCCGCGTGAAAGCTCTAGTTTGGTTTTGGTGAATTGATGAAACCCTAAGTGCTAACCTAGTTTATCAAGTGATCATGAGATAGGTAGCACATTCCAAGTGATCATGAGATAGGTAATGATCAAGTGCTTGGACTTGAAAAGAAGAAAGAGAAAAACAAAAGGCTCAAGGCAAAGGTATAAATGGTAGGAGCCATTTTGTTTTGGTGATCGAGACACTTAGTGAGTGTGATCACGTTTATGTTTGATAGCCGTACTATTAAGAGGGGTGAAACTCATATCGAAATGCGGTTATCAAAGTGCCACTAGATGCTCTAACTCATTACATATGCATTTAGGATCTAGTGGAGTGCTAATACCTTGAAAATATTTGTGAAAATATGCTAACACATGTGCACAAGGTGATACACTTGGTGGTTGGCACATTTGAGCAAGGGTTAGGAACTTCACCGGCGCCCTAGATAGAAAAAATAGAGGTCACTGTAAGTGACCGGATGCTGGTCTCTGAAGGACCGGCGCGTCCGGTCAGTAGCAGCAGAAAAAGCGCAGCGTCGGTCATCGATCGAACGCTGGCGCTGAAACGACCGAACGCTGGATGGCTGCGTCTGGTCACACTAACATGGTCATGCATAAAGGAGTCACTAACTGACCGAACGTTGGGTGTGTCCGGTCAAGCATGACCAGACGCATCCGGTCGTGAAAAGTTGTCTCCGGATGCTTACTGGAAACGACCGGACGCTGGGGTTCAGCGTCCGGTCACTTTGAGCTGCAGCGTCTGGTCGTCATATGACCATTGAGATCGGGTGTTTAGTAATTGAAGAGAGGGACACGTGGCATGCATCACGTGACTAGACGCTGAGGTCCAGCGTCTAGTCAATATAATCGGAGCGTACAGTCACCCCGTGTTGTGCCCAGCGAAGGGGTACAACAGCTCTATTTCGTGGGGGCTTCTATTTAAGTCCCATGACCGGCTCAAGCTCACTCTCTTAGCCATTTGTATTGACATAGCAACCTTGTGAGCTTAGCCAAAGCCCTCCCACTCATCTCCATCATTGATTCATCATCTTTGTGAGATTGGGAGAGAATCCAAGTGCATTGCTTGAGTGTTTGCATCTAGAGGCACTTGGTGTTCGTGTTTTGCTGTGGAATTCACTTGTTACTCTTGGTGGTTGCCACCACCTAGATGGCTTGGAGCAGCGAGGATCGTCGAGCGGAGGTTGGTGATTGTCTCCGGCTCTGATCGTGGTGATTGTGAGGGGTTCTTGACCTTTCCCCGGTGGAGAGTCAAAAGATACTCTAGTGGATTGCTCTTGACTTGTGTGATCCTCATCTTGTGTTGGTTGTGCAGCACCCTATTGAGGGTTTGGTGTGTGATGCCAATTAGCGCGTGAACCTCCAAGTGAGTGAATCACCACAACGAGGAGTAGCTTGCTGGCAAGCAAGTGAACCTCGATAAAAAATCATTGTGTTCATCATTTGATTCCGAGGTGTTCATTTTTGTGATTGATTGTCTCCTTTCTTGACACGGCGGTATAACCTGCTTGCTCACTCTCTTTATATTATCGCAAACTAGTTGTCAAGCTCTTTAGTGTAGCTAGTTGTGAGAGCTTGTTAGTTTGGTTATTGTTGCTCTTTAGTTAGCCTTTGAGAGCACATTAACTTAGTGTAGTGACATAGCTATTGTGTGGATAGAAACTATATCAACTAGAATTGTGTAGGTGGCTTGCATTTTTAGTAGGCTTGCGCAACACTTGCTTCGCCTTATAATTGTCTAACCGGTTTGCTAAGTGTTGTTGTAGAAATTTTTATTAGGCTATTCACCCCCCCTCTAGCCATTAGGACCTTTCAAGTGGTATCAGAGCCGAGATCACCATAATTTGAGGCTTAACAACCTTTGGTGTAAAAATGGCTCAAATCAACAACACCAAGAAGCCACCCCAATTTGATGGCACAAATTATCCATATTGGAAATCAAAGATGACCACATATATTAAGTCAATCAATAGAAAAGTGTGGAAGGTGGTAGAAACCAAAATTAAGATTGGTGATCCGGAGAATCCCACCGCGACCGAAGAAGGCTTCTCCAAAACAATGATATTGCTCTAAGTGCCATTCATGATGCAATTGATGAGAGAACATTTGAGCAAATCAAGAATATTGAGATGGCTCATGAGGCTTGGAAGAAGTTGGAAGAATCATTTGAGGGCACTTAAGCCATGAAGGGTGCAAAGGCATACATTCTCAAAGAGAAGTTTGCAAGCTTCAAGATGAAGGAGGATGAGAGTGTGCCGGAGATGTTCCATAGGCTTCAAGTGCTTGTCAATGTTCTCAAAGCACTTGGAGATGAGGTGAAGGACAAGGACTTCTCCCACAAGTTCTTGAGATGTTTGCCTTCAAGATTTGGCACATTGGCCACTATTCTAGTGAGAAGCGGTTTGGACACCATGACACCAAACCAAGTGTTGGGAGATATAATAACCGATGATACATATAGGGATGATGATGAGAAGGAAGAAAAGAAAGAAAAGAAAGATGAGAAGAAGGATGAGAAGAAGAAGAGTGTGGCATTCAAGGCCACATCATCTAAGGGCAAGGCAAAGCAAGAAACATCAAGTGAAGATGATGGCTCATGGGATGATGATGATGAGAAGATGGCTCCCTTTGTTAAGAAATTTGGCAAGTTCATGATGAAGAAAGGGTACCATGCTAGAAGAAAGAAATTTTCATCCAAGAACAAGGAAGAGTCAAGAAGGTGCTTCAAATGTGGAAGCAAAGATCATCTTGTTGCTCAATGTCCATACAATAGCGATAATGATGATGACAACAAGAAGAACAAGAAGGAAAAGAAAGATAAGAAGGACAAGATGACCTTCAAGAAGAAGAAGGGTGGTTCATATGTGGTCACTTGGGATAGTGATGCTTCCTCAAGTGATGATGATGATAGTGATGATGACAAGACCACCAAGAAGAAGGCACTTGCAAGCATTGCTATCAATGAGAAGCCTTCTCTCTTCGACACTCCATCATGCTTCATGGCTAAGGCCACTAAGGTACAAACTTGTGATGATGGAAGTGATGATGAACATGATAATGAAAATGATAGTGATAGTGATGATGATGAACCTACTAAAGATGAATTATATGATATGCTAGAAGATGCTAAAGAATACTTTGACATTAAGAGAAGTGAATGCAAGAGCTTGAATAAGGAGGTAAAAGACCTCAAGCAAGCCCTTGATGAGCTCAAAGCAACTCATGAGAGGCTAGAGGAAGCCCATGAGAAGCTTGGCAAGGCTCACAAAAAGTTTGAAAAGGCTCATTCCTCTTTGCTTGATGAGCAAAATAAAAAGAAGTATGTTGAAACTTGTAATGTAGGCTCAATTTGTGATATAATTGAGGAATCATTATCTATTCATATCATTGTTCCTTCCACTAACCCTTCTTGTAGTACTTCTACTTCTACCTCATCTAGTAGTGATGATCTCACTTGTGATGCCTCACTAATGGTTGAGAATGAGAACCTCAGAAAGGAGGTCAATAAGCTCACTCACACGTTGGCTAAGGCCTATGGTGGTGAGGACCGCTTGCTTATGTGCTTGGGTAGCCAAAGAGCTTCTCTCTACAAAGAGGGATTGGGCTATACCCCCAAGAAAGGCAAGGCGGCCTTTGCTCCTCACAAGACTAGTTTTGTGAAGAACAATGATCGGTTTTGCACTAGTTGCAAGCAAGTTGGTCATAAAAGAGCATAAATGCAAAAACAAGAGCAAAAATGCTAATGTATCCTCCATTAAGCTTGATTCTTTCTATATGCTTACCAAGGGTACAAATGGTGTGAAGGCTAAGTTCATTGGTAAACCATGGATGGACTCAAAGAAGAAAGCCTTTTGGGTACCAAAGAGCTTAGTGACTAACCTTTAAGGACCCAACCAAGTTTGGGTACCTAAAAAGAATTGATCTTATTTTGTAGGATAATTACAAAGCTAGAGGAAGGCATTAGGTTCTTGATAGTGGGTGCACTCAACACATGACCGGTGATGCAAGAATGTTCAACTCAATCAACACCAATGGCAATGATGGTTATGATAGTATTACATTTGGTGATAATGGCAAAGGCAAGGTCAAAGGGCTTGGTAAGATTGCAATATCCAATGATATGAGCATATCCAATGTGTTGCTAGTAGAGAGCTTGAACTTCAATTTGCTATCTGTGGCTCAATTGTGTGATCTTGGATTCAAATGCATATTTGGGGTAGATGATGTAGAAATCATAAGTGTAGATGGCTCTAACTTGATCTTCAAAGGCTTTAGATATGAGAATCTATACTTGGTTGATTTCGATGCTAGTGAAGCTAAATTGTCTACACGCTTGTTCACTAAGTCTAGCATGGGTTGGTTATGGCATAGAAGGCTTGGTCATGTTGGAATGAAACAATTGAATAGATTGGTTAAGCATGACTTGGTTAGAGGCTTGAAAGACATTGTGTTTGAAAAGGATAAGCTTTATAGCTCTTGTCAAGCCGAAAAACAAGTTGGAAACACCCATCCCAAGAAAAGCATGATGAGCACTAATAAAGCATTTGAGTTATTGCACATGGATTTGTTTGGGCCAACACAATACACTAGCATCGGTGGTAACAAATATGGCTTTGTGATAGTGGATGATTATGCTAGATACACATGTGTATTCTTTCTAGTGGACAAAAGTGATGTGTTTGCAACATTCAAATCATTTGTCAAGGGTATTCACAATGAGTTTGAAACAACCATCAAGAGAGTTAGAAGTGACAATGGTAGTGAGTTCAAGAACACTAGAATTGATGAGTTGTGTGATAAATTTGGAATTAGACATCAATTCTCGGCCAAGCACACTCCACAATTAAATGGCCTTGTTGAGAGGAAAAATAGAACACTTATTGATATGGCAAGGTCTATGCTTATTGAGTATAATGTTAGTCAATCTTTTTGGGCCAAAGCTATCAACACGGCTTGCTTTTGTAGGAACCGCCTCTATTGTCACCCATTGAAAGAGAAGACACCATATGAGCTCTTGAATGGTAGAAAGCCCAACATTGCATATTTTTGGGTCTTTGGTTGCAAATGCTATATCTTGAAGAAAGGCACTAGATTGGGCAAGTTTGATAAGAAATGTGATGAAGGATTCCTACTTGGTTATTCCACTACAAGCAAAGCATATAGAGTTTGGAATTTGGATAATGGTGCTCTTGAGGAAGTCTATGATGTTGAATTTGATGAAACCAAGGGTTCACAAGAAGAGAATAAGAACTTAGAAGATATTAGAGGCATTCAACTTTCAAATGCCATGAAGAAAATGGATGTTGGTTAATTGAGGCCTAGGCAAGTGAATGATGATGAAGATGATCAAGTGAAAGTGCTCTCTAACTCAAATGTGCAAGATGATACAAATCAAGCTAGTACAAATGGCTTTCATAAAAACGAACAAGATCAAGTGGCTAGTACATCATCTCAACCAAATGATCAAGCAAGTGCAAGCAATTAAGTTCCAATCCTTCAACCAACCAATATTGCAAGGGATCATCCATTGGACACTATAATTGGTGATATTTCTAGAGGTGTACAAACAAGATCTAGATTGGCTTCATTTTGTGAGCATTTATCATTTGTGTCATCCATTGAACCAAAGAAGATAGATGAAGCATTGAAGGATGTTGATTGGGTGAATGCTATGCATGAAGAATTGAATAACTTCACAAGAAATCAAGTATGGATATTAGTAGAGAGATCAAAGGGACACAATGTGATTGGAACCAAATGGGTATTTAGAAACAAGTAAGATCAAGATGGGATAGTAGTAAGGAACAAAGCATGATTGGTAGCACAAGGCTATACACAAGTTGAAGGTCTTGACTTTGGAGAAACATATGCCCCGGTTGCTAGATTGGAAGCTATTAGAATCTTGATAGCCTATGCTTGTGCCCACACATCAAGCTCTATCAAATGGATGTTAAGAGTGCATTTCTCAATGGTTACATCAATGAAGAAGTATATGTTGAGCAACCTCCCGGTTTTGAAGATGACAAGAAGCCCGACCATGTGTACAAGTTGAAGAAGGCATTGTATGGCTTGAAGCAAGCACTTAGAGCATGGTATGAGAGATTGAGGGACTTCCTACTCTCTAAAGGGTTCATGATGGGCAAGGTTGACACCACTCTTTTCATCAAGAAGATTAGCAAAGACTTGTTTGTGTTGCAAATCTATGTTGATGACATCATATTTGGATCAACCAATCAAGACTTTTGTGATGAGTTTGGAAAGATGATGGCTAATGAGTTTGAGATGTCCATGATTGGAGAGTTGAGTTACTTCCTTGGTCTTTAAATCAAGCAATTGAAGAATGGTATATTTGTGAGTCAAGGCAAGTATATCAAGGACATGATCAAAAAGTTTGGCATGAATGATGGTAAAGCCATTAGTACACCAATGGGAACAAATGGCAACTTGGATAGTGATGGAAGTGGAAATATGGTGGATCAAAAATTATATCGGTCTATGATTGGAAGCCTACTCTATGTGACCACATTAAGGCCGGATGTCATGTTTAGTGTATGCATGTGTGCAAGATTTCAAGCCTCACCAAGAGAGTCATTTGAAGGCTACAAAGAGAATATTGAGGTACTTGAAGCATACACAAAATATTGGTTTGTGGTATCCCAAAGGAGCAAAGTTTGAGCTAGTTGGTTACTCCGACTCGGATTATGCAGGTTGCAAGGTTGAAAGGAAGAGCACTTAAGGCACATGTCAATTGTTGGGAAGATCACTTGTTTCATGGTTATCAAAGAAGCAAAATAGTGTTGCATTATCAACCGCCGAAGCCGAATACATATCCACCGGTAGTTGTTGTGCACAAATACTTTGGATAAAGGCCACTTTGAGTGACTTTGGAATCAAGTTCAAGAAAGTGCCATTGCTATGTGACAATGAGAGTGCAATCAAGTTGACCAACAATCCGGTTCAACATGCAAGAACAAAGCACATTGATGTCCACCATCATTTCATAAGAGATCACCAACAAAAAGGGGACATTTGCATTGAGAGTGTAGGCACCGAAGATCAACTTGCCGATATATTCACCAAGCCATTGGACGAGAAAAGGTTTTGCAAGCTAAGGAATGAGTTGAACATATTGGATTTCTCAAATATGTGTTGATGCACCCCCCCACTTATATGACATGCCTCTCCTTCGAGCAATCCAAGGTAAAAGTTGATTGGCATGTCATACATACTTACTAAGGACATGTTTAGTGCATCTAGACATCTTTCACATTTAATAGGCTCATTAATGAAAATCAAATGAATTTGATGATTATATGGTACCACTATTGCTTCTATGCTTATTTTGATCTAGTGGTAGCATATGACATGTTTGTGGGCTTATAAACCTAGTGTTTGATCTAGAAAATGAGCTCTAAGTGTTTAAACTCAACATGGTATAAGATAACCCTTATTTGGAGGTGTGAAGAAGCTTGTCCTTAGATCAAACTGAGTTAAATATCTTTGGCAAATGATCTGGATTGAACCAAATTTGGAAATATGATCCTCACACCATTGATTGACATTGATAATCTCTACCTATCTATATTTTGAACCTTTGTGGTCATTGATGACAAAGGGGGAGAAAAACAAAGATATTAGTACATAGGGAGAAAAACAAAGATATTCGTGTACTAAGATATTAAAAAGACAACAAAGGAGGAGAATTTGACATAGGGGGAGGAATATGACAAAGGAAATGTATCAATTAAAATTTTGAGCACACAAGTAGGGAGAGCAAGCTCATGAACTTGTATGGTGCATTTCATATGTTTGCTTGCATGGCACAAGTTTTAAATTTCAATATCCATGCTTGTGTGGTGTATGCTAGTTGTAGGTTCGAATGATAAAATGAAAAACTAGCATGCATAGGATATCTAATGATTTCATTTCCAAGTATTTCCAAGTGGTATCAAGCTAACCATGGTGCTAAAGATGGTATAATGGTGCACTCCGATTGGTATCATGCTTCAAAGGTCCATCTTTTACACCTTAGCATCATTTAGTAGACATTGTCTCCTATATTTCCTATCTAAGCATATGTGCAAGCTACAATCCAAACTCTTAGCACATATGTAGGGGGAGCAATTGCTACCATTTGGGGTTCATGAAACTTGTCCATATCCTTTTACACATGGTAAATATGCTTGGGCAAGCAACATGGATTCAATTGAATTTCAATTCATATCTTTGTGAAAGGGTTGTCATCAATTACCAAAAAGGGGGAGATTAAAAGCTCTAGTTTGGTTTTGGTGAATTGATGAAACCCTCAGTGCTAACCTAGTTTATCAAGTGATCATGAGATAGGTAGCACATTCCAAGTGGTGAAGCAAATCAAGATCATGACATGATGATGGCAGTGCCATGGTAATGATCAAGTGCTTGGACTTGAAAAGAAGAAAGAGAAAAACAAAAGGCTCAAGGCAAAGGTATAAATGGTAGGAGCCATTTTGTTTTGGTGATCGAGACACTTAGTGAGTGTGATCACATTTAGGTTTGATAGCCGTACTATTAAGATGGGTGAAACTCATATCGAAATGCAGTTATCAAAGTGCCACTAGATGCTCTAACTCATTGCATATGCATTTAGGATCTAGTGGAGTGCTAATACCCTTGAAAATATTTGTGAAAATATGCTAACACATGTGCACAAGGTGATACACTTGGTGGTTGGCACATTTGAGCAAGGGTTAGGAACTTCACCGGCAGAGTGTCCGCCCGTAGAGTGCGGACAGTCCAACGGTGCCACCGACACCCTAGACAGAAAAAATGGAGGTCACTATAAGTGACCGGATGCTGGTCTCTGAAGGACCAGCATGTCCGGTCAGTAGCAGCAAAAAAAGCGCAGCGTCGGTCATCGACCGGACGCTGGCGCTAAAATGATCGGACGCTGGATGGCTGCGTCCGGTCACACCGACATGGTCATGCATAGAGGAGTCACTGATTGACCGGACGCTGGGTGTGTCCGGTCAAGCATGATCGGACACGTCCGGTTGTGAAAAGTCGTCTCTAGATGCTTACTAGAAACGACCGGACGCTGTGGTTCAGCGTCCGGTCACTTTGAGCTGCAGCGTCCGGTCGTCATATAACCGTTGAGATCGGGCGTTTAGTAATTGAAGAGAGGGACACATGGCACACATCACGTGACCGAACATTGAGGTACAGCGTCCGGTCAATATGACCAGAGCGTTCGGTCACCCTGTGTTGTGCCCAGCGAAGGGGTACAACGGTTCTATTTCGTGGGAGCTTCTATTTAAGCCCCATGACCAGCTCAAGCTCACTCTCTTGGCCATTTGTATTGACATAGCAACCTTATGAGCTTAGCCAAAGCCCTCCCACTCATCTCCATCATTGATTCATCACCGTTGTGAGATTGGGAGAGAATCCAAGTGCATTGCTTGAGTGTTTGCATCTGGAGGCACTTGGTGTTCGTGTTTCGCTGTGGGATTCACTTGTTACTCTTGGTGGTTGCCACCACCTAGATGGCTTGGAGCAGCGAGGATCATCGAGCGGAGGTTGGTGATTGTCTCCGGCTCCGATCGTGGTGATTGTTAGGGGTTCTTGACCTTTCCTCGGTGGAGAGCCAAAAGGTACTCTAGTGGATTGCTCGTGGCTCGTGTGATCCTCATCTTATGTTGGTTATGCGGCACCCTATCGAGGGTTTGGCGTGTGATGCCAATTAGCGCGTGAACCTCCAAGTGAGTGAATCGCCACAACAAGGAGTAGCTTGCCGGCAAGCAAGTGAATTTCGGTAAAAAATCATTGTGTTCATCATTTGATTCCGAGGTGATTGGTCTTCATTATTATTCATTTTTGTGATTGATTGGCTCCTTTCTCGACACGGCAGTATAACCTTCTTCCTCACTCTCTTTATATTATCGCAAACCAGTTGTCAAGCTCTTTAGTGTAGCTAGTTGTGAGAGCTTGTTAGTTTGGTTAGTGTTGCTCTTTAGTTAGCCTTTGAGAGCATATTAACTTAGTGTAGTGATATAGCAATTGTGTGGATAGAAACTATATCAACTAGAATTGTGGTAGGTGGCTTGCATTTTTAGTAGGCTAGCGCAACACTTGCTTCGCCTCATAATTGTCTAACCGGTTTGCTAAGTGTTGTTGTAGAAATTTTTATTAGGCTATTCACCCCCTCTAGCCATTAGGACCTTTCACTGTGTTCTGGGCCGTTCCGGGCCAAAACGAACGAGGCCTAAAGAAGCCGTGGGTGCAAGTAATTGGACCGACGTTCACTATAGTGGGCGAATTTGGAAGAGGAATAAAGGGCGACCGTGAAGCTGGAACACGACTTTTATTGCCGGCGAGGCAGGGCAGGCAGAGGCTCGGCTAGGCTTGGGCTGGCGTCTATGTCGTGGCTGGGGCACCGACTTGCGCAGGCACTGATGGCACACAGCCTCGGAACGAGGCGAGGAACAGAGGTGCTCGGCGTGGACGACAGGCATGGCGTGCAGACGTGCTGTCACGATTGCGTTAAGGTTCAAACCGTGGTAGGGTAGTCGAGTGCCAAGGCGTTGGGACGGAGCGAGGCAGCAGCACAAGCAGAGGGCGCTCGGTCGTGGAGGGCAGCGAGGCCATTGGCCGCAACAAGCGAGTGCAGCGCCTCGACGCGACAGGACCGTGGTCAGCAGAGCGCAAGGACAGGGACCCTGGGCTTCTGATCCAGAGCGCCGCACGCGTCGCTGTATGTTCTCTTCCCTTGACGTCGATTCTATAGACGAGTAGGCATCGGCGCTTGCGGCAGGAGGCACGTTACGCGATGGCGAGGTGGGCGACGACGAGCTTGACCGACATGAGGAACATGGCCTCAACGGCGACGAGGTGGCCCCTCCCCTGCCACTCGAGTCCTGCGCCGGCGACGCAGAACACAGCGATGGCCTTGGCGAGGACATAGCAGAGGGAGGCAACACACACACGAGCAACAACGGCGTCTTCATCTCCTCCGTCGCGGGCTGATCTGTTTATGTGCTGGGTTGGGTGCATATTTTCCTGCCACATGCCAAGTATGGACATACGGTGAATCATTTAGCAAGTTTATGTATCTAAAAATTCATTTTTCAAGTTTACTTACCTAAGTGACACCCCGTGACAAGTTCAAATACCTCTCATGCATTTAACTCTTGATTAAAAGTGAACTAAAAATAAGGACCTTCTAACAAGGACTTAATTATGTAGTCATCTGCACCTTTTAATCTATATTAGTTCACATTGCCAACTAATAAGCGCACATACCTACTCCCTCCATTTTTTTACATTGGCTTTACGTCTCAAAGACTACTGGATTGTTGCACACATCACACATGGGCACAATTCACCATTTCTAAAAATGAAGAATTGCTATTTAGGGAGAAATGATGTTAGAGTATATTTAGTAGTCAGAATATCTATCTATACCTAATAATAAAGAGCCAAAATTTCTCTTCACCTATTTTTTGGTCCGGCCATCCCTTAACTAACTTTGTAAATATAGAAAACCGTCTATAGCCCTTCTCTTTATATAACTAGGAATCCTAATTCAATTAGGTCTCTCCGATTTCGGGTGAATAGAAATAGGAATATTAATCCAAATAGGTAAAATATAATAATATGGACAACCAGGAATCTAAATTCAATAGGATCTCTCCAACTCTAAGTAACCAAAATAGGAATCTTAATCCAAATGCAAAAATATAAGAATAGAAATTAGAAATCTAATAAAGAGTATTTTTTTTCTGCCCTCCCTTATCTTTTTATACGTTGGTTTTGTGCCTCGGTACAATCTGCATTTGCCATTTCAAATTCTGGTTTGTCTTCTGATCCATACATGTCCGTTTCAAATTTCTTCTTTGTTCTTCTATGTTCTTTCGGTTTCTATCTACAGAAGTCTTGATTTCTTTCCACATGTTCCTCGGCTCGGTTAGTTTTTAGATTAAAAAAAAATGACAACATGTACAGTCAGGTGCTCTCCTCTGTCCAACCAGCTTATGCAGCCAACGTTCCAAGGCACTAGAGATGCTAGGGGAAGAGGAATAAATTATTAACGTCATAAAGAAGATTTATACTACTAATAATAAATCTATAACTATATCAAAATT